>NC_142937.1:52431891-52509391 GCF_046866305.1 Octopus bimaculoides | reverse complement strand
GCACGAGTGCGTGCAGAACGGTTTCGTCACTCTGACCGCACCTTGGACAAGTCGGTCCGGTGTTTCTCGAACCGTGCTTGTAGAGCTTATCCCGAACGGACGATGCCCCCCGACAGCACTGCCAAGCCAGGGATCTCTGGTGATTATCCATAGGTCCCGGCCTGAAAATGGTCCTGAAGAGGCGGATCAGCTGTTCCTCGTCGACGCCCAGATTCTCCCCAAGGTTGGCGTCACACTTCATCTCCACTAATCCTCTATAGAATGTTTTTTGAGGAAGTAGAGTTTCACAAGCTTGGTCCGGGACGGCAGAGTTGCTCGAGAGCATAGCGACACTCACGGTGCCATTCGCCTCGCCTCGGTCTCTGTTTGATCCATGATTGCAGTTCGGCCAGAGAGACGAGCTATGGGAAAGGTATTCCTCGTCGACGCCCAGTTTCTCCCCAAGATCGTAGTCATACCTCCCCTCCACTAATCCTCTATAGAATACTTTTGTGGTATTGCAGTCGTGCAAGTTCGATACGGGACAGCAGAGTTGCTTGAGAGCAACGCGACACTTGCGGTGCCATTTACCCTTCCGCGGCCTCTTTTTGATCCATGATTGCAGTTCCGCAAAAGAGACGAGCTGCGTGAAAGCGCGCCCAACAAACGGCGACCACACCTGTTCACCGTCGTGTATGAAGCACCAGAGATATCACAGTCTTAGCGCATGTCTGCGCATCATTAACCACGGCATGCCCAGCCCTTCATTTAGCGGTTGTTGGCAGCAAACGAATCGCCTGACCATCGGAACGCTTCCTTTCCACAAGAATCGGAAGAGGATGCATTACAGTTTGATGATGGTAGGATCGGAACAAGGCACAACGGTCAGGCGGTAGTAGATGACGGATGCTATGTACGCGTTGGCCACCTTCGCCCGATCTTTTAGGGATAGATACCTCTCAGCCGGTTGTTGGGTGAGAATGGCCACCCTACTCGTCCCACTGACTTTTCCGGGTTAATTTTCGCTCCCATTACCGCTTTGTATTCTTTTAGTGTCTTGCTGACCAGGTCGATATGCCTGTTGCTCAACACTATGATGGTAACATCATCCGCGTATGCAGACACGCTACTCCTGCATCCCAGTTCTCGCAGGATACCTCTCAGCGTCGTCAGCTTCCGTAGTAGTGGATATTAAGTCAATACGTGTAGAAGCGACGAGAGGGGGCATCTTTGACGGACCGAACGCGTGATTTTAAAGGGTCTGGATAGATGACCGTTCACGCGAACTACCAAGAGGATGCTGCTGTACAAGACAGCGATCCAACCGCGGAAGACGGGAACGAAACCAGCCGCCCTAAGGACAGCCTCGAAGTAACGATGGTCGACCCTATCGATAGCTTTCGACTGATCCAAATTGATCAGCGCCCCACCCATGCCCCACACCATTCCTTAACTACCCTGTCTATGATGTAGCGCATCAGATGGAGGTTGATACTTCTGGCCGGCACGACGCATGTCTGCGCCTTGTCGACTAGTTTCTCGATGACAAGCACCAACCTCTCGGCTAGCACCTTGGCCAAAATCTTCAAATCTACGTTGAGCAGAGTGATGGGCCTAAAGTTATCTATGACGTTCCCCTTGTTTGGATCATTTTTTAGCAATGCCACCGCTCTTCGGCTCACACAACTGGGGTCACTCCCGTTTTACTGTCAGTTGCAATAGTCTGCTACCAAGATGCCCTCAAACAAGTCTGGCATATGACAATAAATTTCGTAGGGAAGACTACCCAAACCTGGCGACTTGTCTCCTGCGCAGCCTGCCATCGCAATCCGTACAACCGGGGCTTTGATTACACCTTCACAACACTCTGCCTCTCTTGCCGCGAGTCGTGACAGGCCATCCAGGTAGGCATTAAAGTCTACCCTGCTTTCTGACCCACCAGTTGTCCCGAACACTCGGGAAAAGTGCTGTTAAAAGGCCTCATACATCCTTTCGGACTCGAGTAACTCGCGCCCCAGTTCATCAGCCAGAGACCTAACGGTGGCTTTGTTGCCACGTTGCGACTCCGCCACTCGGGCCTCTCAGATGGCTCCAATTCCTTCGTTTCTCAGAGCACGCATCCTAGCTCTGACAACGCATCCTAGCTCTGACAACGCATCCTTCGTGTTTGGCGTTCAAGTGTTTGTCTAGGGCCAACCTTGCCGCCAGCACGTTGGACGCGATGTCACTTCTATGTGCCTCTTCTTATTTCTTAACTAGGTGTCTCTCTATTCTATTTCGATTTATCGCAAGAGCCTAACCGATTCTACTTTAATTGCTCTCCTTAGGGCATGCCACCATTTATTGTTGACGATGGCACCCGTCAACGTCCTCTTAACTACTGTTTGCCTCCTCCGTTTCGAGGCATATGGCAGATACTATCCATGGCGTCTCCACTTGTGAAGGCACATTCTTTATTGTCACCTTCGTCACTCTCTGTCCAAGATAACTCGGTATCATCACCAAGTCATCTGTGTGGAGAGAGAGTCTCGAAAATTGCTTCGCTAAGTCTTCACTCTGGAAGCGCACTTGAGCGGTGGCTAACTTGCGCCCCCAAGTAACATGCTCTTGATGGGCCCATATAGGTCTAAGATACCTTTCGATCTTTTCAGTGGTGAAATTATCTGTGCGCTTGGTTTTCGTGTTGATGAGTCTGTATGTGATGTATTTCTTGTTTGTGTTTTCGATTATTTGTTTGGGAATGTACGGTATCACCTTCTTTCGTAAGAAGGGATTTCGTGTCTTCAATTTGTTTTTGGGTGAATGTTATTATTGTTCTTTTTTCCTTTATTGCTTCGGCAAAATTTATTTTAGTGGTGCTGGCAGACATGTTTTTTTTTTGTGGCGGTTGTGGTGTTGTTCATCTTGTTGTTGTAGTTGTTGATGGTGGTGTTGACAGTGGTGTTGGTACTGCCAGGTTCAAAGGTGGTGGTAGTGGCAGCAGAGTTTGTTGAAGTAGAGGTGGTGTCGGTGTTGACGGCCGATGACCTTGCGTCCCCGGTTCCGTCGTTGTTGTTTCTGTTGTTGTTGTTGTTGTTGTTGTTGTTGTAACTGGTGGTGGTGGCAGGCGAAACTTCTCTAGCCGCAGAGTTTTTGGATGTGATGGTGGTGGTAGTGGTGGTGGTGGTTGAGGCAGCAATTGTGACCATAGTACTCTTTTTGTTGTTGTTGCTGTTGTTGTTGTTGTTGTTGTTGTTGTTGTTGTTGTTGTTGTTGTTGTTGTCACTGGTGGTGGTGGCAGGCGAGACTGCTGTAGCAGCAGAGTTTTTACACGTGATGGTGGTGGTGGTGGTTGAGGCAGCAGCAGTAGACACAGGGTCATTGCTCTTCTCCACCACTTGTCTGCATTCATGCGGAACGGCATTCGGTTCTTTCGCCTCTGGCATTAGGGGCGGGAAATCGGCCTCGTTGAATACCTTAGCCATATTTGCTTTACAGAATATGGCTAGGATCGAGGAAGATTTTTTTGAATTTTTGGAAATAAAACTCTAAATAGAGCTATTTCCGATTCGAAAAATATATCTTCGCAAAGTATTTTGTGTTATATACAACTTATACAAAAATTAAAAACCAAAATAGGTCTTTTAACAGGTGAAAAATGCAACTTACATGGGAGCCGATGTGTCTAACGTCCGTCCATGTGGAGATAGATAGATAGATAGATAGATAGATAGATAGATAGACAGACAGACAGACAGACAGACAGACAGACAGACAGACAGACAGATGACTTTCTTTATTAGCCACATAGGGCTCGACACAGAGGGGACAATGTAATGTAGAGTTTTCTTTTCGAGGGGGAAAAACGATCAAAAGGGATCAGAATCGTTTGAGGTATAGACAAAATGAAATAGTAAAAAAAAACAGAGTTCCCAAAAGTGGGGAGGTTTATCCGTGAAAAGAAAAACCTACGAAAAGACCACGGTAACCTCGGGCAATGGAATACAAAAGTACGTTAAAGTAAAGTAATCTCCTTTTCTTTCTCTTTGGTTGATAGGGTTATGCTCGAAGTGACTCATTCACACGTGCCAGTAAAAAAAACAGAGTTCCCAAAAGTGGGGAGGCTTATCCGTAAAAAGAAATATTGACCAGTACCTCTAATAAAAACTCCAGTGAAGTTTCAGAAAGCTTGCACCCCCAAAACACCCAGAAGAGAGGTAAGCCCACTCTCAGCGCATATCTGCGCATCATTAACCACGGCATGCTTAGCCTTCCATTTAGCGGGTGTTGGCAGCAAACGGATAGCCTGACCATCGGAACGCTTCCTTTCCATAAGAAACGGAAGAAGATGCATTACAGTTTGATGATGGTAGGGTCGGGACTAGGCACGACGGTCAGGCGGTAGTAGATGACGGATGCTATGTACGCGTTGGCCACCTTCGCCCGACCTTTTAGGGACAGATTTCTGTCGGCCCATTGCTGGATGAGAATGGCCACCCTTCTCGTTATTGCGTCCCAGATTTTCTCCATTTTGAGGTCCGTACCGAACCAAACCCCGAGCAATTTAACCGGTCCGTCGGTCCAGTGTCCTACGACGGAGACGCTGTTGGACGGCATGGGCTTGCTTCTCCAGGTGCCGAGCCGCAAACCCACTAAGTTTTCCGCGTTAATTTTCACCCCCGTTACCGCTTCGTATGTTTCGCCGACCAGGGTGATACGGACGTGGTTAGACACTATGACGATGCCCCTCAGCGTTGCCAGCTTCCGTAGTAGTGGCTCGAGAGTCAATACGTACAGAAGCGACCAGGAGGACATACCTGACGGACCGAACGTGCAATATCAAATGGTCTGGATAGATGCCCATTCACGCGAACTACTGAACGGATGCCACTGTATAAGGCAGCAATCCAGCCGCGGAAACGGGACCGAAACCAACCGCTATGAGAACAGCCTCCAAGTATCGATGGTCTACCCGATCGAAAGCTTTGGATTGATCCAAATTAATCAGCGCCCCACCCACGCCAGGTTCCTTAACTATCCTGTCTATGATGTAACGCGTGAGGTGGAGGTTGCCATGGATGCTCTGGCCCAGCATGACGCATGTTTGCGGTTTGTCGACCAGTTTCTCGATGACAAGCGTCAACCTCTCTGCTAACACCTTGGCCAAAATTTGCAAATCTGCATTGAGCAGAGTGATGGGCCTAAAGTTATCTATTATGTTCCCCTTGTTTGGATCTTTCAGTGTTAAAGCTCCTCGGATCACAAAACTGGGGATTCTCCCGTTTTGCTGCCAGTTGCAGTAGACTGCTGCCAAGACACCTCCATACAAGTCTGGCATATAACCATAAAGCTCGTAGGGCAGACCATCCAAGCCCGGCGATTTGTCCCTCGAGCAGTTTGCTACTGTGATGGCACCTTCACAACACTCCGCCTCTCTTGCCGAGAGTCGTGGCAGGCTATGCAGGTAGGCACTGAAGTCCACCCTCCGTTCTGGCTAGCCAGTTGTCCTGAACAGTCGGGCAAAGTGCTGTTGAAAGGCCTCACACATTCTTTTATAGTCGAGCAATTGGCGCCCCTGTTCATCTATCAGAGACCAAATCATGGCTTTGTTGCCTTGTTGCGCCTCTGCCACTCGGACTTCTCGCGCTGTTCCAATACCTTCGTTTCTTAGAGCACGCATCCTAGCTCTGACAACGCATCCTTCATGTCTTTCCACCTATCCTACGACATTCTATTAATCTTTTTGTTTATGAACTTTTAGTGGCTCGACTTTACTCAAACACGGTCAATAATTCTACATAGATTCAATTTAACTGCACAGACTGAGCGTTTGTGGTAACATGGTTACTACTACTACTACTACTACTAGTAGTAGTAGTAGTAGTAGTAGTAGTAGTAGTAGTAGTAGTAGTAGTAGTAACCGATTTACATGTTCAAATGTGTAGTCTTTCAGATTACAATCTAACAGGATTTAAGCAGAGACAATCTAGGTAAGTGACTTTACAGAGTTATGACCCGTCGGGCATTCATTTCTTTTCTATCAGTTTGGTTTCACTTTATCAGATTTCTTTCATGCGAAATTATACCGAATGGCTATACGTTTTATTTAGCCAGTTCCGACAAATGTAAAATAATCCAAGAGCCAGGATAGACCTACTTCTTACATGAAGCCATAAATAATCTGCGTTTAAATAAATGTTAGTTTCATTAAAACATACACATAAATGTTAGTGTCATTAAGACACACACATGTTACTGTCATTGAAATACATACACACACACGCCCGAGCACACGCGAACGCACACACACACACACATGTATGTATGTAAGCTTGAATCTTTGTGCTTACAGGTACCGAAGTTGTTTTTTCATGTAAAAAGCAATTCAATGAAGGTCATTGACGTTAGTATTAAACTGAAATCAGAACTTGAGTCAATATGATCTACTAAAATCATTCATGCTGGTATACCAACACTGCCACTTTCCAATGAATGAAGTTAATGAAAGAACAAAAGATTTATTGTTGGGAAAACATGTGTATGGAGAGAAGAATCCAAGGAGGAAAGAATGTGAATTGTGTTTAGTTTTGGGTAATGTACATGATGCGAGTGAGAGGAATAGAAGACAAGTCTTAGTTGAAAGTACCTCAGAAGATGTAGCTTGTACACCAAACAGCAAATGTCGTAACTTGTCTAACATGCATAGAGATGGGGGAAGGGGTAGAAGGGTTAAAGAATGAAAATCGTGTGATGTTTGTGCGTCCTTAGTTGCAACGAATAACTTCACAGATTCAGGTAAATAAGTTTGTAGTGTTTTCAAGAAACGGAGAAAATCTCATATTCTAAAATATATTATAAATCATAAATCATAACGCATAATTCACTCTTTTATTGGACTTACAAAGGGCTTACAAAGAAAAACAACATGAAATGACAAAACAAGGTTTTAAAACGTGTAAATAAAATAACAAACAAAATTAAACAAATAAAACTCTCAATAGGGGAAGGTGCTTTAAAGCTACTCGTGGAAAAAACAAAACAGGCCACGGGTGCCTGAACAACAGGGCAACGGCCTTCTTTTATTTTTGACAAGCGCATGCTCAAAATAGATCTTTTCACATTAGCCATTTTCCCGACATTCATCTACCTTTCAACAAATTTCCTAGAAGGCAACACTACCCCTCTCTACACTCACTTTCACTTTCAAGTGAAACTTGAAAAGGTTTATGAGGCCTTGGCCAAAGAAGAAAGTGACTGCCTTTAGCCCTTTCAAACGTGTCCACCACACTATCTCTTTTGCTACAGCCACCAGACAAATAAAATTCGCCTGCCCCTCCCAGCCAAGGAAGGTGGCGGGGCAGTTTTCACTATGGATTCAGCTGATAGCCGGATCCTTCCTACGCCGGACAGCAGGTGTTCGACATAAACCCACAGGTCAGCAATGCTCGGACACTGGACGAGAGCATGCAGAACGGTTTCGTCGCTCTCACTGCACCTCGGGCAGGCTCAGCTGACGGCACTTCCATACCTGTAAAGTTTATCCTGAACGGGCAACGCCACCCGATAGCACTGCCAGGCGAGGGATTTCTGGAAATTATCCATAGACCCCCGGCCCGAAATCCTCTGCAACAGACCGAGCAATTGATCTTCGTCGACGCCATGAGTCTCCTCGAGAACGTCGTCGCACTTTTCCTCCACTTGCACCCCCAAAACACTATAGAACGCTAGAGTAGAACTACAACCTGCCGCATTGCCCGCCTAGCGGGCGGCTGTGAGCGCTTGACGATACTCGAGGTGCCAAGCGCTCCAACTCGGTCTACGCTTAATCCAGGATTGCAGCTCAGTCAAAGAGACGAGCTGTAGAAAAGCGAGTCTGATAAACGGCCACCACACCTGTTCACTGTCAAGAAAACACGGGAGATGCCAAAGCCTTGGTGCATGTCTGCGCATCAGCAACCACGGTATGCCTAGGCCCCCATTCAGCGACTGTTGACAGCAGGTAGAACGTCTTACAGGCGGAACGCGACCCCTCCACAGAAAGCGGAAGAGTAAACGAACCAGCTTGTTCAGCCAACATAAGGGGCACAGGTCGACGGTCAAGCGGTTATAGATGACGGATACGATGTATGCAGTCGCCACCTCGGCTCAACCTTTCAGGAACAGCTTCCTCTCGGCCCATTTGTTGCCACATTTTGCCTCAGCCACTCGGGCTCATCGAGCGACTTTCGTTCCCTCTCCGAATAATAATAATACTAATAATAATAATAATAATAATAATAATAATAATAATAATAATATTTCATCGGTTGAACAATATTTCGACAATCTATGTGTCTTTTACAAGTTCAAAATATAAAATGAAATTAAATTGAAATTAAATTCAAAGATAAGAAAAGCAGAAACATTCAAAATTAAACCGGAACAACTGCGTTTCTTTTCAAGTAAAACGACGCCATCAGTCTTTGGTCTTACACAAAAAGTAGCAGAAGGAAGGAAAGTAAAAAAGAAAAAAACAAAAAAAAAGAAAAGATTTGGTAAAAAATTATTCAGTCAAAAAGTTTAGTATAAATATGGTGGAATCCACCTGCCATTTTCTTAATGCTGAGATGTCAACAGCTCTATCCTCATGGATTTTCATGACTGAAAGTGCCGTGGAGTGAGAGTATTGTTTGAGAATATGCACCTTCAGGTCCTCCTCAAATTTACACCCGTTTGATGTGAAAGGTTCCGCAAGTTTCGTGGAATCACTGTTATTGTGCCTGACGTCGTATCTTTGTCCGTTAAATCTTTTTTTTGCAATCGTTCTGTTGTGCAACCAACATAAATCATTTTGTATTTGGTGCATTCCACTGCATACACCAAATGGGAATCATTACAGGTCCCTCCTTCTGGGTAAATCACAACATTTCTGTTATAATTGTTGATGGAATTGGTCTGACTCATGGCACAACGAACAGGGCTTACCTCTCATATGGGTGTTTTGGAGGTGCAAGCGTTCCGAAACTTCAATGGAGTTTTTATTAGAGGAACTGGTCAATATTTCTCTAATGTTTCTATTACGTCTAAAGGCTACAGTAGACGAAAGAGGAAATATTTGTCGGAAATGAGGACATTTTCTAAAATATGTTGGTAACTGTCATGCAACACTTTTGAAATGCCAGCGAAACTTCGGTGACAGTTAATCACTAAAGGAATTCGGTCATAAGCTCTTTTCTGACAGTTAAAATTAGAGGTGAAAATTTGATTTTCACTACTAATTTCTGCTATGTCATTCGCGATTTCCTTTAATCTTGATTCACTATAACCGTGCTTTACATAATGGCGTACAAAAGTATTTGCATGTTTCCGATAATCCCCAATGTCTGTGCAAATACGTCTTATCCTAAAAAAACTAGGACTTCGGATTTGATCAGATGGGATGACGTGGGTTTGTAAAGTAATTCTGTGACTATTCGGCCTACCGAAAACTTGACTTTTGTGTCCAAAAATTCGACGTTATTTTTTTAGAAAGCTCGACGTGAATTTCATTTTGGATTTAAAGCTATAGTCTTTTGCGAAGCAGTCACAGAAATGTAAAAATTTGACTAAACTATCCTATGTTCCCTCCAAGACAAAAAAGACGTCGTCAATGAACCGTAACCAGAGTATAAGTTCCATTAATTGCGCTTCAAATTTTGTCATGAAGACATTTGCGAAATTAATTGCCATAGGGATACTCATGGCACATCATTTCGTCTAATGGAAAAAATGTTTCTCCGAACTTCATTGAGTTAATTTGTAATACAATTTTTAATAATTTATAGAGAAACTTTGAGGGAATACTTTTCTTTGACTGTTTTTCAAATGCTTTCATGCATCTTTCCACACACTCATCGTGATCGATGTTGGGGTATAAGGAAGAAACATCCGTGGTTACAAAAAAAAATAGTCTTTAACACTACTTCGGTGTTTAGAAAATTTGTTCAAATCAAAAGTATCCCTAATGTAGGAACGTGATCTTTTAACTACTGGGAGCAGAAAGCCATCCAGCCATTCCGAAATTTTAGCAGTGCAACTTTCATACCTACTGCACACTGGGCGCAATGGAGGAAATTATTCGAAATTTTTATGCATTTTTCAAAGACCGTAAAATACAGGTGTTCTTCTGTCTGAACGTAATAGCTTAGATTCCGTGTCATTTATGAAATTCTTTTCCTCCATTTCCAAAATTATTTTATCAAGTTCCTCTCTGTAATTGGGGTTTGGATCCAACTACAGAGGTAATTGGGATAGTTCTTATAGAGGCATGAGAGCAACAAGGGTCACGGTTGAAGGAATCCCACTGGAGATTGATGTGACCTGGGTGGAAGATGCGGTCGTCTTTGGTAATGAGGACAACATAGTGGTGCTGCAGGTCAAGATAAAAGAGTGCGTCGACTGGAGAGGTCAATCACTGGAGATGATAGTCCAGGGTTCAAAAGAAACGATGGAAAAGATTACGGAAACAATAATAATGGAAGAAACAATTATGACTGTCAGGTTGGAAGGAAGAGTTCCACGCTGCTTTAAATGTGGCCTGAAGCGAGACATAAGAGCAGAATGTACATCGGAGCCAAGAAAACCAGAAGAAAAGCGACCAGAAAATACGGAAGATAGAAGAGAGTCGCAGAAAGGAAGTAATCGAAAAAGAAAAGGAAGTAGCGGAAATAGAAAAAAATAAATGGGAAAATGTGAAAGGAAGAAAACGAAAAAAGGCAAGTGAACTAAACTGTAAACCCCCATCCCACACACACTCTCTCAGACCCACCCACTCCCTGCAGACACTAGGCCTATTCATTCCCATCCAACACAAAAACAAGAGGCAAACACATACAAAGAAACCCAAAACCCCTCCCCCAAGTCAAAAAAGAGAAGGAAAAAGTGTAGGATTTAGCGACGAACTATTAAGGGATTCGGCGGAATGGGACATAAAGTGTATTGGAACTGCGAGATATAATAACGTGGAGGAACATCACTTGTGTGTAATACCAGATAAGAAGCAGGAAGAAAAAATACAAGAGTCTATGGCTGGATTTTATTTTTAGGAGGTGGATTTAGGAGCTCATTCCCAGAGTTTACTACGTACGATAGGTGGTTAGAGGAAACAGGTATTTATGTATTAGAAGGTTCAGGATTTAAAAAAAGTAGAAAATGAGGCCACTCGTAAGTGGGGCGAGTGGTTCCATTTCCATTTTTCATAAACATGTCTTCATACATTATAACATTCATTTCTGCTTTTTTTATATATGTTTTATGTTCCACATGTTTTGTTTTGTCCCCTCTTTGTTCACCCTTTATGGGAGATAATAAAACATACAGTCTTTACAGAATTATCGTCTGCTTGTTGCTTTGCGATTGCTGCTGTGTTGTTGGGTTGTGTTGCCGTTGAGGAGAGAGTTTCGTTAAAAGTTTGTTAAAAAATTGTTATTTATTCGTGTTATATTGTTGACTGTCACTGTTTTGTGAAGTCGTTTGTGGTTTCTCCCCGTGTGGGGAAGACCAAGAAAATGGAGGGCTGTGAAGCCAGTATTGCGGAGGAAGAGATGGAAAGGAACGTGGAGACCAGATTGGAGGAGTCAGAGGACGAAACGCTAGTAACAAGATGTAATATAAGAAGTAATATAAGACGAATCATAGATGTACCAAGTTTGTCAACTAACGAAACAGGAAAGGAAAAAACACCTATGAATTTCGCTGCTGTTGCCGGAATAAAAACTAAGAAAATAAACCTGGAAAACCTTGAAAAGAATAAAGAATTGCTGATACGAGAAGGAAACGAAGCAAAAGTAATTACTCCAAAGGAGATTGTGGAAAACACCAAAAAAAAAAAACAATCCTTTTTAAAACATGGAACGTAAAACAAAAGAAAATAGATTTCGTGGTTGAAAGAGAAGCAGAAAAATGTTTGAAACCAATATGGCAAAACATACATTATATAGTAAGAGGAAAGAAAATTTCCACAATAGAGATGAGGATGGAGACGGAGGAATTAGCCCAACTCCACTCCGTGAACCCCTTAAAGACGGACGAAGTAGTTCTTCTACCCATTTATATGGGTAGAAGGACATCAAAAATTAATATAAAAGGTGTTCCTCCAGGGGTAGATCCGGAGCGGTTGGTGGCAGCAGTGACAGACGGGCTGGAAGATAAGATCTCAATCCTAGATGCAGAGGTGTTGGAAGCTCGCAACTTGCTTGGCCAGTGCATAAGGGTCGCCAGCCGAGATGTTTCCAGTGAGGCAAAAAAGGCCACATAAAACAAAATTGTGAAAAGGGGTGTTGGTCCTCATTAAAAGAAACAGAGTTTCGGAGAAAAAGTTGGTTTTTGTGGATCCAGGAGGTAGGCTGGTCGTCTTGGATCTGACGTTCAGTTGTGGTAAAGAAATCAGGTTGGTGGCAGTACATGTACCCAATTGGAGTTCGACTGATTATTTTCGAGATTTGGAGAAGTTTCTGGGCACGTCACGTTCCCTAGTTGTGTTAGGAGGCTTTAACACTATTCTCGATGCGCGAGTGAATAGTGTTGGCTCTAATTCTAGGAGACTGAACTGTGGTTTCCGGGATCTACTAAGTCGCTTTCAGCTAGTAGGTCCCTACAGACTGGAATTCCCGAACGCTCCACAGTGGACGTGGGCAAATGGCGGCAGGTCTTTTAAGTCTTACATAGATAGAATCCTTATTAGAGAAATAGATAAAGAATTAGTTACATGTCCACAATTTCACCTGGTCAGTTACAGTGATCACATGTAAACTGTACCTAGATACATTACGTAGCAAGGGGTCTGGCTACTGGAAACTCAAAAAGTCCCTTTTGGCTATTGTGGAGTACAGGAGTAGGATTAGGTTAATAATACAGAGGGCAGTAACCGGTACCATTATTAACAACAAATGATGGTACACTCTCAAAATAGCCATCACATTTGAGTCTATTAGATATAGCGCAGGTTTAAGGGCTAGAAGGCATAGGAAGGAGATTGACTTAGTTAAGGCATTAGAAGAAGCCATGAGGGCTGGCGACGCATCTCAGGTGAAGGTGAAGAGACTGGAACTAAACCAGCACCTCGAAGCCAAGCACATGGGTTGTATCGTCAAAGCTAGACTTCGTGCAATGGGGAGCGAGGGTATCAGGGCCGCTGGATGGACACGAGTTTTGGAACCCGATGAGATGTGTCAGACGTCTCAGGAGCACTTCGCCCAGCTTTTCGGGGGGGGGAGTGAAGGACCGGTTGCTAGGGAGGGTCTTACGGACTTCCTCGCCTGGCTGCCGCGTCTCTCGAAGCAGGATGCGGAGAGCTGTGAAGAGTCAATCTCACCTGAAGAGATTATTGAGGCTATGTCGGACTGCGGCGGTGGTAGGGCGCCGAGACTCGATGGTCTTCCCTACGAGCTATATAAAAGTATTCCAGGCTTGTTCGGTCACGTACTGGCTGGCGTTTACGCGAACTGGCAACAGAATGGGTGGATTCCAAGATCTGTGCGCCGGGGAGTGGTGACGCTGGTCAGGAAGGACCCGAGCAAAGGGGATAATGTAGATAACTTTAGGTCCATCACCCTGCTTAACACAGAGGTGAAGATTTTGGCCAAGGTGTTAGCTGAAAGATTGACGCAGGTCGCGGGTGGTCTGATCGGAGGAGCACAAACTTGTGCGATCCTCGGTAGAACCATCCAGGACAATCTTCATCTTGTACGCTACACCGTAGAGGGGTATGGTAGGAAAACTTGCAAAGGTGGAGCACTGGTTAATTTGGACCAAGCTAAAGCTTTCGATAGGATGGATCATCGTTACCTGGTGACTGTTCTCGCGCAGTTTGGACTGGGTCTTGGGTTCCTCAGGTAGATCATACAGTTATATGACAACATCGACTCGATCATTCGTGTGAACGGTTTTCTTTCAAAGCCGCTCCGTATCAAACGGTCGGTTTGCCAAGGGTATCCACTCTCTCCGTTTTATACGTAATAGCCCTCGAGTCATTGCTGAGAAAGCTGAGTGACACCTCGACGAATCCATGAGGTGGAGGATCTGTTACAACATACGCAGATGATATCACTATCACCGTGACCAAGATGGAACACCTGCATCAAGTAGGTGAAACCATTAAGGTTTACGAGACGGTGGCAGGAGCAAAGATCAACCGGGAAAAATCAGTCGGTTTGCAACTCGGCACCTGGAGGGGCAAGTCGATGCCTTCGAATAGCGTCGTAGAGGGCTGGACGGAGGGCCCCGTTTAATTGCTAAAGATCTGGATTGGTCCGGATCTCCAAATAGAAAATAACTGGTCTGAGGTATCGGGCAAGGTGAGCCACATAGTCAAGACCTGGTCTTGGCGGTGGCTGTCCTTGGAAGGGAGGGCGGAAGGGGCTAATGTGTTTATCGCATCGGTCATCACTTACCGCCTGACCGTCGTTCCTTGTCCACGTTTGTGGTTAAGCAAGTTGGAGAGGCAAATCTTTCGCTTTTTGTGGAAGGGCGCCACTTCACTTGTAAGATGTTCTATTTGCTGTCAGAATCCGTTAAAGGGAGGGTTAGGGGTGCCATGGCTGATGATGCGCAGATATGCGTTGAGGCTAAGGCACCTCTGGCTTTATCTGGATGGTGAACGGGTGTGGTCTTCGCTCGCTAGAAGGATGTTCCCCGGCTTCACCGGTTTCGGCGTTGAAAACAACTGGTTTAGTCGTAGATCAAGGTTGGGTACATGGTATACGGAGTGTTGTAAGGCACTCCTCTAGTTCCATAACTCGGACAATGCCAGCGGTTTAGGTACCACCGCGGTTTTTTATAGTAGGTTGGTAGAGGCAGGAAATGACGATGACCTGGGAACGACCCTGGGTCTCGATGATAATCAGTTGGGCAACCTGTTCCGAAGGACATACGGGCCGAAGACACTGGATAACTTCCAAAAGTCTTTGGCCTGGCAGTGTTACAGAGGAGCTTTATCAGTTCGGGGTAAATTCTCCAGACACGGCCAGCCCGGGCCGTCGACCTATCCAAGATGCGGGCAGGATGCGGAAACCGTCCTGCACGCTATTGTCCAGTGTCCTAATATTTCTGATGTGTGGGTTTATGCAGAACACCTGCTGTCGGACGAGAGAAGAGTACAGCTATCAGCTGAGTCGATTTTAAAAATCAACCCACCGGATTTCCTCACGGATGAAGGAAAGAATTGCTTTCTCGTAATAGTGACAATGGTGAAAGAGACGATCTGGAAGACAAGGATGAAAGGGATTAGGACAGACAACTTCATATCTTGCCTCGCTTTAGTGAACTTCTTTAGGTTTCACTTGAAAAGAAAAGTGAGGCTGGAAAGAAGGTGTCTGTCTGAGAATGTGTTTAAAAAAATGATGGATGCATGTTGCACGGATGCTGGGTGTGAAAGCCCTGCGTGAACACGTCAAAAAGAAAAAAAACAAGGTGTCGATGAAAAGACAGGGCTCGTGGAGTCGGAGCATACCTGTTTATTTTTATCCCATTTGTTTTCAGTGTTTGTAATTATCGTTTTTGTGTATCATTCGATTAATCATGTATCCCATATAAACTGTTATACCACATTTGTCGACCCCAAAGTTTGTTTGTGCTGTTCTCTCTTTGTTCACCCTTTATAGGAGATAATAAAACATAGTCTTTACAGAATTATCAGTGCGTGCCAGTTGTAATTTTGTGTTGGTGATTTTTTGAATAGCTTTTCTTTTTGTGTTGCTTTGCAGATGTTTGGGTGTTTACGTGTGTTTTGTTGGTGCTTTCTCTTCTCGTAAGAGCAGAGACAGCTGGTTGAAGAATGTCTGAAGACAGTTATAGTTACTCAAACATGTTATCGTCCGAGGAGGAGTTGTTGGAGTCAATTAAGACAATGGACCTGAAACTAACAAAAGAGAAGAGGAATTTTGCTGATGCAGCAAGGTGCAAGGAAACAGAAGTGGATATCAGGGAATTCAGAAGACACAAATAAGAAATGAACCGAGATGGGTTCGAAGTGAAGCTGTCGCCCCCGCAAGAGGTTAAAAACGGAATAAGGGAAAAGACGATAATCTATCACGACAATCACCGCTCTTCGATGCGAAGGGGTCCCAATGCAAATACATATATCCTTTTTCCCATCGAAGACCGGTGATTGTCGTGTGCTGACGACGGGTAAATACCCAGAAACCCGGGTCCGTGCGTATCACGTCTGATTGACGATGGGAAGGATGGCTTCCCTTTGCAAATACTGGGGCTACAAGCTACAGTAGCATCCATCCTTAGTGGTTAACCACATTTAAGTGGCAAATATACTTCACGTTGTTGTGCAGCTACTGTTTATACCTCGTTCAGAGATTTATAATAATAGTGTTGATATATTTAAAAACAATAGCATAAGAACAAATACAATCAAGTAAATACCAATATTAATATATTAAAATATGAATAATAAAAACATGGAAAGACACCGTAAGGGCCTGATACACGAACAGGATAAATTGGATGTAACTAAATTTAAAACCTTGAACACCCTGGAAAACACGATCAGTGTGTTTATCAAATGAACTAAAAAGCATAGAATAATAACATGACCTACATTTCGGCAACAAATCTCTCCTTTGACCAGTAGGGTCAAAAAGTCAGTTTTTGAACTATTTTTTAGAACAGCATCCAACACGCAGTTAAGCAAATGAACTAAAATCCTACCATTCAGTTATATAGTTTAAATTAATAGTTATACAGTTTTATAGTTTAAATTAATAGTTATACAGTTTTATAGTTTAAATTAATAGTTATATAGCTTAAGTTAATAGTTTAAAGAAAACACAGAATATACATAGAATAATCACATTTTTAAATCATAGTGCAGTCAAATTCATAAGTTCCTTTTTGTCTGCGTTACGTTTAGAAATCCAAACAAATCAAAGATTATAGGTAAGAAGTAAAAGTGAAAACGACGGAAGTATGTTTAAAGATTTTTTAACCTTTTTCTCTTTTCTCTATCGGTCAAGATGAGTTATTTTTATATTTGTTACATTAAATTCATGCAATATTGCCGGTTTGATATGTATGTCAGTCTTATCAATTATTCTTTTCTACTCTAGACACAAGGCCCGAAATTTTGGGGAGGGGGTCAGTCGATTAGATCGACCTCAGTACGTAACTGGTACTTACTTTATTGACCCCGAAAGGATGAAAGGCAAAGTCGACCTCGGCGGAATTTGAACTCAGAACGTAAAGACAGATGAAATACCACTAAGCATTTCGCCCGGCGTGCTAACGATTCTGCCAGTTCGCCGCCTGGTTCTATTAAATATTAGGAATTCAAAGTTAAGATTTAGGAAATAAGAATTATAAATTAGACATTAAAACAGTTTGTTCTTATATTCTGTGCATAGTTAAGAATATGTTTAATATTGTCTCGTAATGTCTTTTCTTATATATGTTGTTTATGTACGGGTTTGAAATGAGGCTTAATGGGTCAAGTATAAAGATCCTATTGAATTGGAGCAGATTCCTTTTCTATTCGGAATGTGTGTGCGTGTTGTGTGTGTGTGTGTGTGTGTGTGTGTGTGTGTGCGTGTGTGTGTGTGTGTATTTTGTACTAAATGTATTTAAGTTTGCTCGTTGTTTTGGGAAGAAATTATTTTTGTGATAAAAATTTATTTCAATTGAATTGCAATCCACTGGGGGATTGCAAGAATGGACAAGCCGAACTCTTATAAAGAGCAGTAGTCGGTAGTAGTCAGCGGGAGAACGCTTGTTAATCTCGCGAGGTTTGTCGTGTGAACACATTGTTTAACCTCGACTTCGTTAATTTATAAATTCAACATGTGTCAAGGATATAAAAGTGGCGACTACATATTCGAAGCTTGCGTCGGACGTTAAATTTTTTTGGCACGAAACCAAAGAAAAAACTATTTAACATGGAATATTTGTAAGCTTGCATGAAGTAGCTGCAACAGCAACAACAACAACAGCAACAACAGTTACAACAACAAATGCAACAGCAGCAACAGCAGTTAAAACAACTACAACAGCAACAACAATACCAACAGTTACTGGAAATAGTGTTGAAGAAGTCTGAAAATATTTCAGGTTCGTTTTCATCAGCGTAGCAAATTTAATTGGAGAATTTAATTATAACCCAGAAGAAGGTACTACTTTTTCTGCATATTCTAGAAGATACGAAGAAATCTTCAAAGAAAAATGTAAAAATTGGAATGACAAGAAGGTACAACTACTTGTAAGAAAGCTATCTCCTCCCGAACACGAAAAATACTGTAATTATATTCTGCCGAAGAAACCAGCTGAGATTTGTTTCGTTGGCAATATTTAAATTTAGTTACAAAAGATAACGAAGATTTCGTCACCTATGCTGGGGTGAAAAACTCAAATTAACACCGGATTTGTTCAAATGTCTAATTTTTGTTCAAGAAAAGATGTTGATATATCAGCAAAATTAGAACGGGACCAAAAATTAACTCTACAGGCAGTGGCTGAAGAATGCCAGGGGATTATAAATTTAAGACATGACGGGTTAAAATAGAGGGAAAAGATTGCTCTCAGATACATGCGTGTCGACCTAAAACAGATTAGAAAAGAACAAAATCCAGCGTCGAGACCAAATCCATGCTATGGGTGCGGAGGTTTACCTTTTAAAAGTAATTGTCCTTTTAAAAATTGTAAATGCTTTGATTGTGGAAAAATCGGACATAAAAGCTCACCTTGTATAGCGAAACAAAATGAAGGGTCAAACAAAAAAATTCTAGAAAGAATGTATTGTTGAAAAAAATTCTAAGCGAGGCTCAGAAAAGAAAATTTGTGTACATGAAAATTAATAATGTGTATATCAAGTTACAATTGGATACAGGCAGTGATATCACGATAATTAATACAGATGCATGGAGAAAAATAGGGAAACCTAGATTAAAGGAAACTTCGAAAATTGCGCGGTGTTTCAGGAAAAAAATTTCATTTTATGGGCGAAATGATAAGTGATGCAACGTTTTGTGGAAAAACTTTAAAAGCCAAAGTTTTGTGTTGAAAAATACAACAAATTTATTTGGAACAGACTGGATGGAACTATTTAACTGTGTTTTGATTAAATATCTTTTGTAAAAATGTGAATAGTTCTTCCGCTAGTAAACATGAGGCGTCGGAGAAATTTTTTAAAAAATCAAACCACATTTTTCCTGAAGTTTTGTCTGAAGAATTGGATCTTTGCACAAAAATAGAGGCAAAGTTTCAAGTGAAAGAAAACGCTATACAGGTATTTAAACCAAGAAGAACGGTACCTTTCGCAGCGTTAAAACAAGTCAACGAAGAATTGGATAGACTTGAAAAGCTTGGCATTATTGAAAAAATTGATTATTCAAAATGGGCCTCCCCAACAGTTTATGTCAAAAAATAAAAATAATAAAATCCGAGTATGCGCTGATTTCTTAACGGGAATTTTCGCGATGAAGAATGTTCAAAATTATTGACAATAAATACCCATAAAGGATTGTATAAATTTAATCTATTCCCCTATGGACATTATGCTCGCAGGTTCGGATTTTGCTGTAGCTTACCTTGACGACACAAAAAGAGAATCACGAGATCAGCATGCTGAGCATGTGAGAAAGGTCTTCGAAAGAATAAAAGAGCATGGTTTCAAGAATAAAATACCTTGGGCAGATTATTGATGAAAATGGACACAGACCAGATTCGTCTAGGGCGAGTGCAATAAAAAAATATGCCTCCCTCAACAAACATTACAAAGTTACAAGCACTTTTGGGGCTTGCAAGGTACTACCAGATATATATATCGAATATGCACGATTTAAGAGCATCCCTGAATAACTGATTAAAAAAAGACGTTACGTGGAACTGGTTGGACAAATGCCAAAAAGCTATTGAAGAAATTAAAAACGTCTTAACGTTAGAATTGTTCTTATCACATTTTGACCAGAACTTAGAAATGGTAATGGCAGCGGATGCTGGTGAATGTGGTATTGGAGCTGTGATTTTACACAAGTATGAAGATGGTAGCCTGAAATCAGTAGCTCACGCTTCGCGTTCATTATTGCCGAGTGAGAAAAGTTACAGTCAAATAGAAAAAGAGGCATTGGCCATCATATCTGCGGTAAAAAAAATTCCATAAATTTCTACAAGGAAGAACTTTCCATCTGCCGACAGGCCACCACCCATTATTGTCGATCTATGGATGAAAAAAGGGTATCTCTACCCATACAGCCAATAGATTGCAGTCTTAATGAATTACAACTTGAAGATGGAGCATTTGTCATCGAAAAAATTGGGACATGCAGATTGTTTATCAAGATTAATACCAAAATGCAGTGAACCACTGGAAGACAGTGATAGCGGTGTTAAAAGCCGAAAATGAAATAAAAAATATATTGTGCAATGTTGTCCGTGAATTGCCTGTGACATTGGAGGAAATAAAAATTAAGGCAGAGGCGGACAAGTTTAACATAAAAATGAAAAACAGTGAGATTAAAAAGAAGAAACAATTTTTTAAATACGTGTGGCTGAACGTAACACAGTTTCGAATTTGTATTCGATATATGATAATGTGGTTATGTATGCACAGAGGGTCGTAATGTCTATCTCACTACAAGGTCAAATGTTAAAGGAATTCTACATTGGACATCTAGGAATTTTTAGAATGAAGTCTCTTATGAGGAGTTATGTTAACTAGCCAAAATGGATCCAGATATTGAGAAGTTGGTGAGATCCTGCAAAGTTTGTGCTCTTGCAGCGAAGTCACCACTTATACAAATTCAACCTTGGCCCAAAATCGATATTACATGGTCCAGACTACACATAGAGTTCGCAGGACCGTTAAACCGATCATATTATCTAATAGTGGTAGATAGCTCTTACTAAATGACCAGAAATGTGCAAATATAGTAAACCGACACCCACGATAACAGTAAATTTGTACACGGACTGTTTGCTAGATATGGTGTCCCGGATACCATAGTCTCCAATAACGGTACACAATTCACAGCGAATGAATTTAAGAATGTTTGCAAGAAATACTCAATTGAACGTATTACTACTCTTCCGTATCACTCAAGATCTAACGGACAAGCGGAACAGTTTGTGGATACATTTAAAAGAGCATTAAAGAGATCAAGAAATGAGATGGTCAATGACGCAATTCTTGAGGGTTTATAGGATAACACCAAATCCAAACACTTTCTCAGGCAAGTCGCCTGCGGAACTAATGTTTGCTCGAAAAATAAAGAAAAATTTTGACAAGCTGCTACTAGTAAGAAAAATTAATAGGGAAAACACTAAAAATACGACAAAGTCTTATATCGGTGACAAGGTGTTTTTCAAAATATATAAAACTGGAAACTAGTTTGGGAAGACGGAGTAGTATAAAAAAGAATACACAAAATGACATATGATAAGAGGCTAAAATGGGAACACAAAAGGCATTCAAACCAGCTAAAAAAGAGGTATACGGAAAAAAGAAGAGAGATACCCATGGAAGTGTTCAGTGACACGATTGATGTTCCAACGCCACATGAAATCGAATCTAGTCGTAGCAGCACAAGAAAGAGGAAACATACAAAACGGTGGGAAGTAGTGCCTAAACGGAAGAAATATTTAACTTTCCTAGGAGAAAATTCTCAAAAAGGGAGATGTGACGAAAGAAAAATAAATAAGAATAAAAGTAACTTCCAATGGAAGTCAATCTCAAAGGTGGAGATGCTGTGACGAGAGTCATTGACACCCCTGGGGGATTGGAAGAATGAAGTAGTCGAAAGATCTTTTCACTTTCATCGGCAGATCGAGAAATTATTTTTTTGTAACTAAACACTTTCAAACTTCGGACACTGGTAGAATGTGTCATATAAAGCATCTTTTATTCTTAGCGTTGTTGAGAAAAGTTTCTATTTACGAAGTTATTTCGAGTTAAAGTTGTATTTTGGTAATTTCAACCAATCAATAACGTGTATTCAGCTGTATTAAATTACTGCTGTTTGTTTGTCATCAACTATCGGCGGTGTATATTTCGTTTGTCACTGTTATTTATGACATCGTTCGTGCGTTTGCACTGGTTTTAGCTTAGGGTTTTAGGGTTAGTGTTATGGTTTTAGGGTTAGGGTTTTAGGGTTTTAGGGTTAGGGTTTTAGGGTTAGGGTTAAAGTTTTAGGGTTGGGGTTAAAGTTTTAGGGTTGGGGTTAGGGTTTTAGGATTAGGGTTAGGGTTCGGGTTTAGGGTTAGGGTTTCGGAAAAAAGTAAAAAATTAAGAAATTGGGGTGGGAGAGGAAGTGCCAAAAAATTTCAAAATTTCGATTGTTGGCAATTTTCCGGAATCTCCGTATCCGAAAAATTGGGTTGTTGGCAAAAAAAATTTAAAACGACAATAATTTACGAGAAAATGGGAGGGGGGACGGGAGGAAGTCTTTCCGAAAATAGTAGCTGAAAAGCAGGAAAAAAACCCCTAAAAAACAGTAGAAATGCACAAAAGATTATGGTGGTGTTATGAAGTAAACGTGCTTCATATACACTCGTTTATTGATACGAACGTAACTGAAATAAAATATGTTATAAATAACAGTGACAAACGAAATATACACCGCCGGAAGTTGTTGTTGACATGCAACAGCAGTAATTTTATTCAGCTGAATACACGTCATTGATTGGTTGAAATTACCGAAACACGACAACTTTAACACGAAATAACTTCGTAAATAAAAACTTTTCTCAACAACGCTAAGAGTAAAAGATGTTTTATATGACACATTCTACCAGTGTCCGAAGTTTGAAAGTGTTTAGTTACAAAAAATTAATTTCTCGATCTGCCGATGAAAGTGAAAAGATCCCAGCCGAACTCTTATAAAGAGTAATGGTCGGTAGTAGTCAGCAGGAGAGCGTTTGGTTGTCTCGCAAAGTAGGTCGTGGGAACACATTGATTTAACCTTCGCTGCGTAATTTATATTCAACGTGTATCAAGGATATAAAAAAATGTAAGCTTCTTAACACCAAAAATGTGGGTGGTTTATCTTTAAGAATTACGATTAAAATAAAATACTATAGTTACTAAGACTATAAATTAGCTATCTTTTAAATTGACTATCTAGAAATATAGAAGTAGGTATCTTAGGAAAATTATAATTATACTTAAAATAATAATTAATTTTAAAGTAAAAGATGCTACGTATTAGCTGGATAATGGATTTAATTTTATTAATTTTGATTTTATTCCTCAATTATAATCGTATGTATCCTTTTCTCATTTTTAAAATAAAAAATATATTGCTCACAAATGTCGATGACGTCGTAGACAGCTATTGTAAATAGTAAACAGTTTGAGTTCGTCATCGCACGTAGTACGCAGTAAAGAATAGAAATATTTTTGATTTAAATTATGCTAGATAAATTGGTATTTAATTGTTAATACTAACAATGATAACCACGAAGCTTAGAAAATTCTTTGTGGATATTATAATAAAAATAAAATGATATAAAAAATATACTGTACACAAATCTTGTTGACGTAAAATTACAACTACCGTGTTATGTAAAAAGATTTAATTTCGTCATGGTCATGCGTATGATTTATGGTTTAAATTATAAAAATAAAAACAATTAGTATTTAATTGTTAATACTAGAGGTTATAACTAGGTGACTTACAATATAATTTTTAAGTGATTAAAAAACTTTACTAGCATTTCGTACTCTCACAAACAATAATGAAAATTAGTAATAAATGTTTTTTTTTTTAATAACAATTAACTGTATCAGAAATATTGTTTAGACCACCTAACGGCTCCTTTGTTTTTCAACACAGTAACACATGCACACGCACAAATACATTAAGTTATAAAAAAACAAAATTACATATACACAAGTAACGGTTTTTTTTAAATGCACAAGCGCACATATCTGAATTTAATGCTGAGTCTACCAATGATCAATCAACACATAGGAATGTAGTTCCCTTTTCTATCATGTTCTGACCGTGACGAAATGTTCAATTAACTATATTCAATGTGAATCTTTAATTTAATTTTTCTTATTTGAATTAATTGGACATGGAAACAATTGTAAGTTCTATGAATTTGATATTGTTTGAAATTGGATTTGTTTTAATAAATTGATATCTATATGTCAATTTCTCCGTTTTCTTTTTTTCATATATATATGCGTGTGCGTGTGTGTGTGTGTGTGTGTGTGTGTAGGTGCGTGGCTTAGTGTTTAGGGTATTGGACTCATTATCGTAAGATTGTGGTTTCGATTCCTGGACTGGGTGATGTGTTGTGTTTGTTGGTCCAGTGGCTCAGCTGGCAAAAATGAGTAATCCTGCGACGGATTGGCGCCCCGTCCAGGTGGGGAATTTATTCGCCGCTGAAACCGGGAAACTGGCCCTTATGAATCTGGCATGGCTCGAGGAGGAAACAGCACAAAACACACACACACACACACACACACACACACACACACACATATATGTATATATATATATATATATATATATATAGTTTGGTAGGTAAGGTAAGTATGCATATATATATAGACATGCAGAGACTTATATTAGGTTAACAATGGTCCTATGATTTGAAAAAATAAAATATTGAAATTCTAGTGTTTCAAGCATTAATTGAATATTCAAATGACTTATTTTTATCATATGTACATACGTTTTCATTTCAGGCGCAGCAATGCAAGAGTTCTGATCTTTGGTTTAAGATGTATTTGTCCTGGAAGAGGATGAAGAATTTCTCACTCAGCAATAAATTACACCTCATTGAACCTCTATTTGCTCCGTGTCTGTATGGGGCTGTTTTTTTTATAAAATTTACCAGTAAATTTTGAAAGTAGGGGGTTCTCTTTCCTTTAACTGCCATATATAGTTCTATTCTCCTGATTCTAAAGGAATATATGTGGGAATATTGTTTGATGATACTGAATGAATTTTCCTTGACAACTGCGTATTGGCGTGTAAATATATATGTATGTGTGGGAATGTGAATATATGTTTAGAGATATATGTATATATATATATATATATATATATATATATATATATATATATATATATATATATATATATATATATATAGATATATATATGTGTGTGTGTGTGTGTGTGTGTGTGTGTGTGTGTGCGTGTGTGCGTGTGTGTGCGTGTACAGAGAGAGATGTGCGTTTGTATGTATACACATAAGCGTATAAACATGTGTATGTATATACACAACTGTTCGTTTATGCATGTACCCATATAAATATATAATGGTGTATGTATGCTTAACATATGTCTATATAGGTGTATGTATGTATGTATGTATGTATATATATATATATATATATATATATATATATATATATATATAAAAATGAGAATGTGTGTCTGTCTGTCTGTCTGTCGGCTGTCTGTCTGTCTGTCTGTCTGCTGTCTGTCTGTCTGTGTGAATCCCTAAAACTCGAGAACTACGCAACCAATTTCATTCAAATTTTACACATGCCTTACTCAGGGTTCCAGTTGTGTTTTAGTCAAAAATTATTAACTTCTTGCAGAGTTCGAGCACACGGCAACATATCTCCTCCACTATTAAAGTATTACGTGTCAAAAGTGAAACAAAAACACTCATGTCAAATACTTTCACTTTAAAATGAAACTATTCCACTAACTGAAACAATCACATTTCGATACTGTAGTGACAGATACTTTCACAGAGAGAGAGAGAGACAGAGAGACAGAAAGAGAGACAGAAAGAGAGACAGAAAGAGAGAGAGAGAGATGTATATGTATACATATACATGTATATGTACACCATTTCGATACTGTAATGACAGATACTTTCAGAGAGAGAGAGAGAGAAAGAGAGAAAGAGAGAGAGAGAGAGAGAGAGAGAGAGAGAGAGAGAGAGAGAGAGAGAGAGAGAGAGAGATGTATATGTATACATATAGATGTACACGTATATGTATATATATATAGATCTATACATACATGTATATGTATACATATGTGTAGATGTATATATATATATAGATGTACATGTAATATGTACACATATATACATATATACATGCATACAGATATCTATACATATATACACCCATCACACACACATACACATGCACACAAACACACACATTAGTCATTTGTTTTCTTATCCAAAACTACGTCAAAAGTACTGAATGGATCTTTATGAAATTTGGAAATTATATTCTTTGCATAACGGCCATAACTCCCATGAAAATTCATATATTTTTGATGTTGATGAAATTTTAACCCGAACATAACAGATGAGCATTATTTAGAAAATGATGTCACACGTTATCGAGGCTACCATTCTTTCTGGATGTGCAAAAGGGGATGACGTCTTTATTCCAAGAATTCCTCTTACTCCATCAGGAGCAGACATTCCTTTTACATTCAGAAGACTACAATTCCCCCTTCGTGTGACTTTTGCCATGTCCATAAACAAATATCAGGGTCAAACACTGTCTGTAGCTGGTCTTCTCTTGGAAGAGCCCTGCTTCTCACATGGACAACTGTATGTTGGCTGCTCAAGAGTGGGCAGCAACAAAAAACCTATTTGTATATGCTCCACAAGGAACATAGTTTACAATGAGGTGTTATAATCACAACAGCAAGAAAGTATGTACATGATCACCTCCTTTTACGAAACTTCATTGACTTTCATATATTTATATTGATATACATATATATATGTGTGTTTGGGTGCGTGTGTTTATATACATCTCTATATATATAGATGATGCGTAGTCTAGACGGCGTTTTTAGATTTCATTATTCTCTTTAACCCGGGCAACGCCGGGTATTTCTGCTAGTATATATATATATATATATATATATATATATATATATTCACACACATGTATGTGTACTTATATGTATATGTATATGTGTGTTTATTTCTATATATGTGTGTGTGTATTTATATGTATACGTGCGTATGTGCATGTATTTTTCCTGTGTATAATTATAGTTATAGATGTATACATTTGTAGTGTGTTTATCCGTAACACAAAATCGTTATTCAATTATATACCTAGGAATTTCCTTTCATCCATAGGTTTTAAATTAATAGAAAAACTTACGCCTCCATTAATTAATTATTAATTATTTATTTATCATTACTCTCTTCAGGACATATATTATTCCCTCTTTAACTCAAGGTTTTTTCGATATCATACAGTACGATATATCTTACTGTTCAATTTACATACTCCAGACTAGCTCAAACCGTTAGCAACTACAACACCGCTCGTTTTCAAAATAAATTAACCACTGAAATTCAAATACCTATTTGTCAAATTAGATTATCTCAAATCATATATAACATGTACCATCACAATTTTATTCCATTCTGTATCACAACTGCCCGACGAACGGGAACGTGAAACTCTAAGCAGCAGATTTTTGTAATGTTTTTGCAGCTTTAATAAAAAAAATCATATAACTCTACCTCCTGTATTCGAGTATTATTTTGCTACCTGTTTAGCCCTAGGAAGCTAGACCGCTTCCTATTGGCCTTGACAATTACTGTGTCCTTATGTTTGCGAGGGGGAGACAAACTCCTCCACCCAGCCTAGTCAGCATTCAGGGACATGTTTCTGAGTCTTTGCTCGTCATCAGCCTGAAGTAGCATGACCAGCTGGCTGAAAATTTTTATTATGATCACTATGGGTACAATACAGGACAAACAAATAAATAAAATGTATGAGTTCTATGATCTTTTAAAAATTTACAATTGTCTTTATATAAAATTTACAATTCGTATGTTCATTGACTATTATTTTTTTTCCTTTTAAATATACCGACAATCCTATGCCTACACACACACACACACACACACACACACACATATATATATATATATATACATATATACACACACACACACATACATACATACACACACACACCTACACACATGTATATATATTGTAAAATAAAACGATTGGCTTTCTCAACCCGGCAGCCTATAAGACCCAGTAGCTCGCCTTTTATTTTCTCGATGATTAGTTTGGGTGACTCACACCCACCTTTTTCACCACTTCCTTCCATCTCTGTTCATATACTCTAGCTGACAGAGTTCTCTTTTCCAGCCCTATCTTGCTCTTCAGATGGTATTTGAAGTAAGTCAGCAATCCAGGGCCGGACATGTAGTACCCTGTCACAAAACCTTCCATTCTTGTCCTCCATATGCACTCTTTCAACACTGCTACCGTACAGAAAAAGCAAGCTTCACCTTCCTTTGAGAGTCCAATTGGCGGTATCATCTTTATCAAAGACTCAGCCGACAGCTGTACTCGTCCCAGATGCGACAACACGTGTTCTACATAGATTATCAAGCTGGAGAGCTGCCGACAATGTACAAAAGCGTGCAGGACAGTTTCACTGTCCTGCTCGCATCTTGGACATGTCGGTGGCACTGCTAAACCGTGCCTGGATAACTTCTCGCGAACAGGTAGAGCATTCCTGTAACACTGCCAAGTCAGAGATTTTTGGAAATTATCCAAGTACTCCGACTTGAAAGTTTTACGAAACAGGTTGGTAAGTTGGTTCTCGTCGAACCTCAGAGCCTCTCCTAGGACGTCATCGTTTTCCCCCTCCACTAGCCCTCTGTAGAATACCGAGGTGGTATTCCCGCAGCCAGCCTTGCCCGTCTTGTAGAAACAATATATATATATATATATATATATATATATATATATATATATATATATATATATATATGTACGTATGTATATAAGCAAAATAACTAGTTGTATAATCTCAAGAGGAGATGAGAGTAGTAACTATACTAAAAAGCAAAATTAATCGACATATCAGAATAGCTGTTACATGTAACTACTAGTTTAACCCCGAGTACATTAATTACTGCAATAATAATTGTTGCTTTGTTCTTCCACAGTCTCCTCGGGTCTCTGGCTAGAGCAGGATATTTCTCAATTTTTTTTTTCAATTTCTTTGATATTGACTCTGCGTTTGAGTTGGGGGTAAGTCGATCACATCGTCCCCCTACCCAGTTGGTATTTATTTTATACACCCCGAAAAGATGAAAGCAAAGTCGACTTCGGTGGAATTGGGATTCAGAACGTGAGGACGGACGAAAAGCAGTTAAGCAATTTCCTGGCGTGCTAACAATTCTACCAATTCACCGCTTTAACAACATCCATTCATGAACTTTTTTTTTTTTTTCTTAAATACATGTTTTACCTGTGAATTTGCGTGTGTGAACTGGGAATGCATACAACGAGTTTCTCTGCCCTAGGTGTACGGAAAACACTCGGCGAGAAATGGAAGAAAATTTGAAGAAAGAAGAGAAAACAACAACATAATAATAATAATAATAATTTATTCTTATTTAGCCACAAGGGCTGACATAAAATAACATTGCATGACATGCAACAACATAAAAGACAAAACGGGTGATACAATTGGTTTTCCGCGTGTAAACAAGATAAATAACAATTGAAATTGAACAAATTAAAACTTCCAGCGGGGAGGCGCTTTAAGCTACTCGTGGAAAAACCCACAAAAGCCACTGGTGCCTGAACAACAGGGCAAGAGCCCTTCTCCTTTTGTTTACAGGTGCACACTCAGAACTGGTCCTTTCACACCGGCCATTCTTCCAATATTCACCGATCTTTCAACAAACTTGCTAGAAAGCAACACTTCCCTCTCAAATCTCAACTTCCTTTTCAAGTGAAACTTGAAAAAGTTGATGAGGGCTTGTCCTAAGAGGAAAGTGTCTGTCTTTAGCGTCTTCAAACGAGTCCACCATATTACCTCTTTTGCTAAAGCCATTAGATAAATAAAAATTGCCTGCCCCTCCATGCCAAAAAAGGGCGGCGGAGCAATCTTCACAATGAATTCAGCTGATAGCCGGATTCGTCATACACGCGACAGCAGGTGTTCGACATAAACCTACATATCAGCAATTCTCTGGCGTGCAGAACGGTTTCATCGTTGTGAGCGCACCTCGGGCAGGCTCGGCTAATGGCAATTCTGTGCCTGTAAAATTTATCTCAAACAGGCAGCATCCCTCGGTAGCACTGTCAAGCGATGGATTTCTGGAAGTTTTCCATAGGCATAGGCCCGAAAGTTCTCCGAAACAGACCGGTTAGTTAATCTTAATCGATGCCAAGAGTTTTCCCCCGAGAACGTCATCGCACTTTTCCTCCAATAGATCTCTATGGTACGCTAGGATGGAACTACCACCTACCGCATTGCCCGCCTGGTGGAGGGTTGTGAGCGTTTGTCGGCGCTTGAGGTACTAAGCGCCCACCCTCGGTCTACGCCTTATCCAGGTTTGCAGCTTAGTCAAAGAGACGTGATGTGGAGAATTGTGTGCCTGACAAAAGGTGACCACATATGCTCACCGTCAAGGAAACGTTGGAGATGCTGAAACCTCAGTGCATGTCTGCGCATCAGTAACCACGGCATGCCCAGCCCTCCATTCAGCGGCTGTTGACAGCAGATGGGGCGCCTGACCAGTGGATGCGATGTACGCATTTGGCCCCTCCACTCGACCTTTCAGGGACGGGACAGCTTCTCTCGGCCCATTTCTGGGTGAGATTGGTTAACCTGCACGTCACCTCGTCCCAGTTCTTCTCCACCCGGGGTCAGGACCGTACCAGATTCCGAGCAACTTAACGGGACTGTCTGACGCTGTTCGACGGCATGAACTTGCCTCTCCAAGTGCCGAGTTGCCAGCCCACTGACTTTTTCGCATTAATTTTAGCTCCTGTCACCGTTTCATATTCTTGTAGTGTTTCGCCAATCAGGCCTATATGCCTGTGGTTTGACATTGTGACGGTGACATCATCAGCGTAAGCAGACACACTTCTCCCACACCCTAGATCACGTGGGACACCCATCAAATGTTCCAACTTCCGTAGTAATGGTTCAAGAGTCAGAACATGGAGGAAGGAGGAGAGAGGGCACCCTTGACGGACCTAACGCAAGATGCTGGATAGCTCCGACCGGTGACCATTCACCCGAACAACCGAGCAGATGCCATTGTATAAAGCAGCGATCCAACTGCAAGGAACTGGACCGAAACCGGCTGCCTTGAGAACAGCTGCCAATTATTGATGGTTGACCCTATCAAAGGCTTTAGATTGATCTAAATTGATTAGAGCTCTACCCATGCCAGCTTATGATGTAGCGCATAAGACGGAGGTTATCGTGAATAGTCCTGGTTGGGATGACGCAAGTTTGAGTCTCACCAACCAGCTTCTTTACAAGTGCGAACCTCTTGCCTAGCACCTTGGCCAAAATCTTCAACTCTGCATTGAGCAGGGTAGTGGGCCTGAAATTCTCTATAATTCCCCCCCTTATTAGGGTTCTTTCTCAGCAGTGCCACTGCCCCTCGAGAGACAAAAGTGGGAATTCTCCCATTCTGCTGCCAATTGTAGTAAACGTTTGCTAAGAGGCCCGCAAACAAGTTTGGCATCGAAATATGAAGCTCGTAAGGCAGATCCTCCAAACCCGGTGATCTATCTCTCGAGCAACTCTTCATCGCTTCGTGTATTTCGGCGGCTGACATCCGCCTCGCTCGTCGAGAGTCGTGGCAAGCCAACCAGGTAGAGACCAGGTAGAGACCGAAGTCTGCCCTATTACCTGTCCTACCATTCGTCCCAAACAGTCGAGCAAAGCGCCGCTCAAAGGCCACACATATCTGTTTCGTCTGGAACACCACCCATCCGCTCTGGTGGCTTTACTGGAACTGTTCGCCTCCAGCACGCCGGCCCATCGTGAGGCTTTCGTTCCCTCCCCGCTTAGTGAACGTGCCTTAGCTCTAACACAGCCTTCGTGTTTGGCGTCGAGAAATTGGTCGAGGGCCAACCTCGTCGCCAACACGTCAGTTGCGATGCCTGTCCTAAGCGCCTCATCTAACTTTCTAACTAAATCTCCCTCTATTCTATTTCTATCTACCCCTAATGCCTTGCTAAACCTAACAGATTCTACTCTAATTGCCCTTTTAAGGTCAAACCACCAGTTGTTGTTGTTGATTAAGGATAATACAGCATCATGGGAATGGCTTGAGCGAGGTGATTTCAAGTGTACCACCGAAAGCCTGATCATTACTGCACAAGATCAGGCTCTCGCTATCAAGTCAGTGAAATAAAACATCTATCAAACTTCTGAGACCCAGAAATGTAGACTCTGCGGAAAGAGTGTGGAAAATGTGACCCACTTGGTAAGTGGATGTGAGAGCTATACATAAAAAGAATACAAGCGTCGCTCCGATAAAGTGTATGTGTATCCTCATTGTCTCTTATGTCGTAAATACCAATATGACTTAACAGAGAACTGGTATGAGGATGTATCAAGTAAAGTTATGCAGGAGGATGGAAAAGTAACGATACCCTGGGACTATGATTTTCAAATGGATTGTGTAATCGAACACCATCGGCCGAATATTGCCATATTGTATAAGAGAGACAAATACTGTCAGGTCATTGATGTAGCAATGCCAAATGACATGAATGTTGTAAGTAAAGAAGTTGAAAAAATTACCGAGTACTCCGAATTGAAAGTGGAAATGGCAAAACTATATAGAATGCAAGAATGTAATGTAAAAGTGATACCAGTGTTGATCGGAGCGTTGGACTCAATCCCATTGAAACTTCAAGATTTCTTAGGGCAACTGGAAATCCCATGCAAGATTGATGTCTTGCAAAAAGCAGCCTTATTGGGCACTGCACACTTCTTAAGGAAAGTATTATCTGTCTGAATTCCTTGTTGTGACATGACAGATAACTAAAGACTTCGGTGCATTTTTACCTACACTGTGTTACGAAGGAATAATAATAATAATGATAATAATAATAATAATAATAATAATAATAATAATAATAATAATAATAATAATAATAATAATAGCGACATCTCCGCCCATGAAGTAGACACGTGCTCATGCTTAAATAGGGTATATTCTATATATTGTCTTGCATAGGTCATGTATATATACATATCGGAATACACACACATATGACAAAATATAGACGGCATCTACATACAGATAAAAATACACACCTACACTCTTGTGCATATTCAAGTACATTGCACAGGAATGATGCACTTCCAGGCAGTGGCTCTCATGGCTTCTCATCTTAACTGATTGGAAGTGTTATCATGTAGATTGTTTTGTCTTGGTATAAAAGATGGGCTACAGTAAATATTCTGCTCAGTACCACAGATTTGCTTGTCAGTTGTTTGACCTTAACCAGTTGAGCATGTCGCTTAGTGGCTGACGATATGTGTTGAGAGGAATTCTTTAGGGCTTGTCATTAATGTTAATGTTAATGACCTGACAGTATTTGTCTCTCTTATACAATATGGCAATATCCGGCCGATGGTGTTCGATTACACAATCCATCTGAAAATCATAGTCCCAGAGTATCGTTACTTTTCCATCCTCCTGCATAACTTTACTTGATACATGCTCATACCAGTTCTCTGTTAATTCATATTTGTATTTATGGCATAAAAGCCAAAGAGGATACACACACTTTATCGGGGCGACGCTTGTATTCTTTTTATGTATGGCTCTCATATCCACTTACCAAGTGGGTCACATTTTTCACACTTTCCACAGAGTCTACATTTTTGGGTCTCAGAAGTTTGATAGATGTTTTATTTCACTGACTTGATAGCGAGAGCCTGATCTTGTGCAGCAATGATCAGGCTTTCGGTGGTACACTTGAAATCAACTCACTCAAGCCATGCCCATGATGCTGTATTATCCTTAACACTTAGTGTATTCCTTTCAAACTGTCCATGCATTCTGATTTCAAGAAGGTCTTCTTTGTCTTCTCCTCAGCTCTTTGGTTAAACTCTTCCTTGCCCATCGTTTCATTTGCATTTACTTCCATATTTTTCGCGGCATATTGCAGCAGGTCTTCATCACTATTTATCAAATACTCAACAAGCGTTCTCCTTTCACTCCTTATACAATGGTCCATACTAATTAGTTCTCTTCCACCACTCTTTCTTTTCATATACAGTCTGTTTATGTTTGCTTTAGGGTGTAGCGCCACATGCAGCGTCATCAACTTTCTTGTCCTATCCAGTGGAAACAAGGTCACCTTTTAAATGACCTGAGGTCCCTTAGTGTAGATGTTGCAGCCATTAGTGAATCCAAACTATCCGACCCACTGAACCCCATCACCTTTTGCGGTGGCTACGAGATCTACCTACCTCCGTGTTGGCTGGGAAGGCACGGTGGTGGTACTGTGGTGCTTTTCCGAAAGGGTCTGGATTAGAAAATAAAGACAGTGTTCCTGGATCCAGAAGGTAAGTTGGTGGTTCTAGATCTGAACAACAATGATGGCGGTGCTTTCGGACTGGTAGCTGCTTATGCTCCGACAGGGGCAGGGCGGTCTGATTACTTCAAGCGTCTAGAGATTTCCTTGGAAACGTCTCGGACTTTAGTATTAGTAGGGGATTGGAACGCTGTCTTAGATGGACGTTTCGATTGCGTAGGAGTATCTGATAGAAGAAGGGTGTGCAAAAGTCTCAAAAACCTGCTCAGACATTTTCAGTTGCCAATGTTGACTTGGACGAACCGTATTCCTCATGATAAAATTATTTTAACATTTTCTACCTTGTATTATATCAACTCGTGTGTTCCTTTTCAACCTCCTATATGCATATATATATATATATATATATATATATATATATATATATATATATATATATATATATATATATATATATATATATAAAATATATATATATGTAAATATATTTACGCACTCTATACCAGAGTACATAATATAAATGAAATTTAACTATAAATGATATACTGTCCGTAATTTAAATTTAAATTTTCTCCCTGTAGATCAGTTTGAAGCTATCTGTAATATGTTTAGTGAGAGTATGGAGGCAACTGGTAGTAATCAGCAGGCGTTTTAGCTACATCTCCGCCCACGAAGTAGACAAAAGCTCATGCTTATATAGGTCATATTCTACGTGTTCTCTTGCATTGATCATGCATATATACATATAGGAACACACACATGCAAAAATGTAGGCAGCATCTATCTATGTATACATACAGAAAAGAATACACACCTACAACCCTGTGCATATTCAAGCATATGTGCACAGAAATCTATATCATAAATGACATTGAACATACATATGTCGTATATATGTTAAATATACACATATCTATACATACCTCTGCTTGAATTGTACATACATACATACAAATATATAATTGTGTATGCTCCAACTATGCACCGGTATGTATGGGCGCTCCTACACATTTTTGGAACAAATTACACCCAGGAGCATAAGGAAGAGTGAGAGTGAAAAGAAAGTGAAGTTGGTGTATTGGGGAGAGCATAAGAACAAGATAGGGAAGAGAGAAACAGGAAAAGTTAAAATCATGAAGGTAAAGTTAGTGTTCTATTGTAATATATATGTGTGTGTTTTCGGGGGGGGGGGGGGGGGTATGCGCGCGCGTGCGTACGTGCGTGCGTGATTACACTGAACCGATTAGCTTAAGTAATTTATTATGCCAGTCAACTAAACAAAATCAACTGTGGCAGAAAATCATTTTTAGCTAGCTACGTTTAAATGATTGGCAAGGAACGAGCGCTATCACGATGTGATTTATGGTACTTGTTGATTAGGTTCATTAAAAATGGGAATCAAAAGTAACGATTTTAAATATAAACGGAAATGAAACACACATTGAAAGTGTGATACTTTAGTAATAAGAGAACTTATTCCTTACAATGATATTGAAGACGAAATGTGTCATTGTGATTAACCATGTGTCTTTGATGGAACGGCTTAACACAACGTTGGGGAGAGACAGAAGGTATTTGAAATGACTTTATAACATTTAAAATTAGAGATTTAATTGTTTAAACGTCACCAGTTTGAGTTAGTTCAAACATAAATTAACTTTTGAAGGTTCTTAAAACAATCATCATAGATTTTTATCAAATTTAAATCAAAATTTAGTTTATTAATCACATGATATGTACACACATACGTACACTTCCACAGACATTCACATGCAAAGTCAACTATATATGTGCGTGCACATCATTTTACATCATTTTTACATGTTTACATCTAGTAAAATATATGCATACCGTTTGTATGTGTGCATATATACATACACACAATCCCTCTCACCTACATATACATATATACATACACGCACACAGATAAACATCGAGATTAAAAGACAAGCAGATAGCAATAGAAGAAAATTAAGAAATGCACGTGTGGCCGTATGTATGGCTTATATCGGTTCAAATTATCCCTTGACAAATGGAAGACCACAAGAAACATTATTATTATTATAAAGCCGTTAAGATATTTAATTATGAAGACATTTGCTGCGAGAGGTTTCATTTATATGGAATATGGAGAGATGTATTTAATAGACAGTGCTTTTATTTGCAATCCCAAATCTAAAGAAAATGAGTTCTTAATAATACAAACTTAATTATAATATGTATATATAAGTACGTATGCATGCATGTAAGTATGTATCCACATATTTATTAATATATTTGCATGTTGGTGGTTCCTTTTCACTCAATATCATCAATTCAGCTATGTCTCAATACCAATACTACAGGATGTGCTCTAGGCCAACAGGATAGTGACAGCTTTCCAATTAGAAAACCACAAGAATTCATTGGCACAACAGCAAAGATTTTGATTAGATTACCTGCGATAGCTTTTGCACTAACATGAGCATTGTGTAAGGAATCATATTTTCTACCACTTTCACGTAGCATATATTGTACCAGCAGGGTCAGATGTTCATCAACTTCGGATTTATTTCCTCGATATAAAAATATCTCTATCTCTTTTTCTTTTTGCTGAAACTGTCACCCAGTAGTAATACCGCAAACACATACACACACACACACACACACACACACACACACACACACACACACACAAGCACACACACACATACACACACACAAACAAACAAACATTCAAACATACACACACACAAACAAATGCTCATATATATATATTCACATATACTTATATATATATATATATACATATATATATATATATATATATATATATATATATATATATATATATATATATATATATATATATATATATATATATATATATATATATATATATATGATGGCTTTTCATTCGTGGGAAATATTTATGACTATTAAAAATGTATCTCACTTTCGGCAGTGGCTGTGTATGCCCGCTAGACTCTTATATGTATTTTAGCTGACTTTACAGACAAAGCTTCGTGTGTATATATCAGTATGTAGTAATTTTCGCTCTCAACAACCAATAGATCTGCAAACTTTTTGACACGAATATAGTGTAGTAAACTTTTTTCTGATCTGGTGATTTCGTTGGTAAATAGTGAACTCAGCTTCGATAAGAAAGAGACGTGACAGAAAATATCACAAAGAAAGCCTGCTCGACCCACCTCAAATATTCATACATTATTTTGACACCCTTAACAATTGCTGATAGTAAAAAAAAGCACTCACCTTTTGAATGAAAATGCAGTCATTTGTCAAAATATTTATAAGGATAAGAAACTCTTAAATTTGTTAATTATTGGAGAATGAAATGCGAAATTGGCATCACCTATCTTAAATAACCATCTTTGATCGCATCATACTGACAATCACTTTGACGATATGTCTCTGAGAAAGTGTATTCCTCTAGGTTCAACAAACGCAATGCATATTCCAACACGAATACGAATTATTTATGAATAATTCAACATAGTAGCCCGCTGTCAGCCACGCCAGACTGTCCATACGAAATGACACAAATTTTAGCTTATATTTTGCAAAACGTTACTGATCCTCGAGTTAGCAATGTTTTCGCTACAAGGGGCTGCTCAGCTACCCACGTGGCAACCGAATTTCCTTTGCCATCTAGGAAGATAAAGAGAGAACATAGGTTGCCTATGTGCAAGTTAATGACAAACAGGCTTCCGACTTATTTATATCTAAGCGGTTCGCATACATATTAATAGACATTTGAACGTATAGAGATTTTATGAAAATGAATTCTCATAAGAATTGGGGAAAAAACTATAAAGACAATAGTAAATTGATTGAAATAAAGTTGAACTTGTTTGTTGACAGGTCTGAACTTTCTTCTATTGAATAAACGACCATCTATCGTAAAAATCATTAAATTACAAGTCAAATGCTAAAGGCTGTACTCACACAACATAGAATAAAAAGAAAGACTGGAATAAAAAAAATTAAACCGCTTAAAAATCACAACAGATGAATTCAAAATTATTTTCGCTGCAATTTCATTTGCAACAAACTATTGATTCTTCTGTAAACGCTATTCAAAGTTTTCCTTCATTTTAACACCCCTGACGTTCTTTCGAGTGCTTTATCTGTTTAAATACGCACAAACATGTTCACAAACGCACATATCCACATGTATGTATGCTAGTGTACTCATATTTTGTGCGTATGTATGTGTATTAAGAAGAGGCTCGACGTCTCAAAATGATAATAGTTATAAACCTGACAATAGTCAAAGTTCTGTTCACTACTATAATTATTTTATTTCATACGTTTTGCTTTCTCTCTTGGAGTAACGTAACTCGGACAATGTTCACTATATTGAGCTACTTCTGTCTATATAGTTGCCTCTCTATTATATATATGTATGTGTGTGTGTGTAGATATATATGTACGAACATATATATATATATATATATATATATATATATATATATATATATATATATATATATATATATATATATAATAAAAGAAGGAAAAGGCACACAGTGTGTATAGTTTTGTTTTTTAATGTATTTAATAAGTAAATGAGTATTGCTTTTGTCCACCGGTTTCGCTTTCGCAAATGATGACATTCAAATTATTGTAATTTCGTATTTTCTTCAGAAGAGTTTGGTCCATGTTCTGAGAAGGAAGTTTGTGAATGAATTAACAAGTAGAAAAATCTAAGGGGAGGTAATTGGTGATCGTTATTATTTGGAACTGGGTAGGTAATTGCTCATGTTTGAGGGAGGGAGATAAATAAATATACAAAAACTTAAAAGCAAAAGTAGTGAGATGGGCATGTAATCATGAATGAATTAAGATATACACTAATATCAAAGTTCGTTAAGTGTTCATATTTAGGCGTGTTTTGCATTTTTCGATAAATAAATACGTTATGTGATTTGCAAATGTAAATAAGAATCATATATAAGAATCATATAAAAAAAAGTAAAAGATATGCAATAAATATGTATATAAAAGTAAAAATATACATGTATATAAATATAAAGAAAAGTAAAAGATATGCGATTGAAAGATATAAAATAATATATAGAAAAGTAAAACTGTACAAGTAAAAATATACATATATATATATACATATAATAAACAAAAGATATATACATATTTACAGTCATTTTGTTGGATGGCCGTTGACTGTTCCTCCACCCTTTGACGGGTCTTATTTTTCATCCCGCAGTGTGTCCAACACCCTCCTCACCAAGCAAGCCTGCTGGGGTGGCCAGTTTAGTCACCGACGGCCCGACCATGTTAACAGTAGCACTCAAGAGCGACCTGACTTTATAGTGTGTTTGAGTATCGGTTTGGTATCTATAATGGGATAGTTTACCTCATGGGCAGGTAGAAACTCTTTAACCTTGGTTGCTAATCTACCTTGGAGAAGGAAATCTCCGAAATAAAGCCTGAGTCCTTAGAAGTTCCTTGTTTTGTCAATTTTCATGTCACACCGGCGAAAGTCTTCTTGAGCCAATAGGTGGGGGTAGTACAGTGCAAGCTACACCCACTGAAAGTTATTCATCTGCACAAGTACTTCCTGTACATCAAATCTTATTAAAATCATTGAATTTGTTGGTTGGCAGAAACCTAAAAATGCACTTGTAACTTACTTTAAAATGTCTCAAACAGATTCAGTAAATGGCAAAAAAAGGCTTGGGAACATCAGGGGGACAGGTCTGGCTCGGCAGGTGTCCCAGTATATCACAGACTAGACCGGTCGTCATCCTGCCACTGTGGTCAAACAAGTTTCAAGAAAAAGTAAGAGTAAACATCCTTTGAATTTTGGCTGTTGGAATGTGCGCACATTGATGATAATTTCAACAAAAGGCCAGAAAGGCGTACTGCACTTATTGCATGTGAGCTAAAGAAATATTCCCTTGATATAGTTGTGTTCTCTGAAACTCGTCTCTCTGGTGATGGTCAAGTAAGTGAACCTACTTATGGACATACTATCTTTTGGAGAGACCTATCTCAGGGTCAGTGTAGAGAATCTGGTGTTGGGCTTGCTCACAAGAATGCATTAGTATCCTCCATTGCAGAGCTTCCATGTGGTATATCTGAACGTACCATGTCATGCCGTATTAAACTGACAAAAGGTAGGTTTCTTACTGTTGTCAGTATTTATGCACCAACAATGTCCCATTCTGATGAAACTGGAGGAGAGTTTTATGATGATCTAGCACAATTATTGAGGAAAGTACCAATTTCTGACAAGCTGGTCATATTGGGAGATTTCAATGCAAGAGTTGGAATGGACTATGTTTCATGGCCTGTTTTAGGTCGACATGGGATTGGAAAATATGTAATAAAAATGGAGTAGCTCTTTTGACGTTTTTTACTGAGAATAATCTGGTTGTCACCAACACTGTTTAAGCAGAAAATAAATATAAAACCACCTGGATGCACCCAAGATCTAAGCACTGGCATCCCATAGATTATATTCTGATCAGAAAACGGAATATGAAAGGGCCATGAGAGGGGCAGAGAGCTGGACTGACCATCATCTAGTGCATAGAAAAATAGATTTTTCGATAATGCCTAAAAATTGACTGTCTCGTCCTAAGGTACCCAAAAAGTTAAATGTTGCAAACTTTAAATTATCAAGCAACTTGCAAAGATTCCACAATGCTATAGAAAGTATCAATCTTGACCCAAATGATCTATGAGAAGATTTCAAAACAAAAGTATTTCAGGCTGAAAATTCGTCAGTGGGATTTAAATCACATAGGTTCAGTGACTGGTTCTCAGATAGATCAGCAGAAATTCATGATCTACTTTTAGAAAAACAAAACTTAGGCAAAACACTTCTTTCTCAGTCCTTTAACCCCAACTCAACTAAGCTTACAGAAAGCTGAAAAGGAAACTGCAGACTGCTCTAAGGAAAATTAAACAGGAATGGTGGAATGATAGAGCAAAAGAGGCACAAGAAGCAGCTGATAGAAATGATGCCAAGGGTTTCTACTTTTACGTTAAGGCGGTATATGGCCCAAAATCTTCTTCAATAGCTCCAGTGAGAACAGCAAAATGGACGTTTGCTTCTGACTGACACTGCTTCTATTCATAAGTGCTGGGTAGAACATGTTTCTGCACTTTTGAATAGCCCATCATCCGCTGACATGAGGACGATAGAAAAAATCGAACACCTTCCAGTTAAAGAAGAGATGGCATTTAAACCAAATCTAAAAGACATTTCTTTAGCTGTGAATAAGCTGAATAACAATAAGTCTCCAGGATCTGATGGAATCTGTGCAGAAGTCTTGAAATATGGGAATGACAAAATGTTTGAACTCTTAAATATATTAATTTGTCACTCTTGGAGAACTGAGAAAGTGCTACAAGACTGGATTGATGCCATTTTAATCTCCTTGTATAAATCGGGGCCAAAAGATCTGTGTGGTAATTTTCGTGGGATTTCGCTTTTTTGTGGTTGGAAAGTACTTGCCCGCATTTTGTTAGAACGTTTAAATACCCTTATAGTTACAAATATAGTGTCTGAGTCTCAATGTGGTTTTCATTCCTCCAGGAGCACAGGGAATTGTATCTTTACTGTCAGACAAGAAAAGTGCATTGAACAGAATCTTGCTCTATACCATTGCTTTGTTGATTTGAGCGAAGCATTCGATACTGTTAATCGAAATGCTCTGTAGCTAATTCTAAGGATAATAGGTTGCTCAAAAAAATTTGTAAACATGATCAGGGCTTTGCATCAAGATATGAAAGCTAGAGTTAATTTTTGTGGTAGGATCTCTGGATCTTTTGCTGTGGAAAATGGAGTAAAGCAAGGAGACCTTGATGCACCCACTCTCTTTGCAATATACTTTGCTGTTGTGTTGTCACATGCTTTTCAAAACTCTAGGGGGAGGGGATTTACATAAAATATCGAACAACAGGGAATGTTTTTAATCTGACCAAGTTGAAATTCAAAACGAAGGTTTTTACTTCACTTATTAGGGAACTTTTGTACGCTGACAATTGCGATCTTATCAGTTATTCTGAAACAGATCTGCAATCTCTTGTATCTGCATTTGACACGGCTTGTGATGATTTTGGCTTGATCATCAACTTGGAAAAAACAGTTGTAATGCATCAACCTACATGTGGTGTTGTTTGTAACCCCTCTAAAATTTTTGTTACTTGAGGTTGTCGATTCGTTCATCTACCTTGGAAGCTCTGTTCAAAATGATGGAGATCTTGATACAGAAATATAGCTGCGAATTAAAAGGACGGCAAAAGCAGTTTGTGGCTTGGAGTCACGCGTTTTGTGCCAGCGACATATAAATAACAATACAAAGCTGGCTCTTTACAAATCATTTGTTTTACCATCCCTGTTGTATTTCTGTGAAACTTGGACTTGTTATGAAAGGCGTTTTACATTGTTAGAAAAATTCCACCAGAGGTGCCTTCATCGCATTTTAAGAATTAAATGGAGTTCTTTTACCCCAATCACAGATGTCCTTGCATCTGCAAGAATCACCTCAATTAAAGCTATGATTTTGAGGAACCAAATGAAATGGTGTGGCCATATTGTTCGAATGGCAGATGAACGCATACCGAAACAGCTGTTTTAACAGCTGTTTCGACTTGCGTTCATCTGCCATTCGAACAATATGGTGAGCTTGCAGAGGGGAAACGCTATCGGCGAAAACCTAAAACAAGGTTTAAGGATGGCATAAGGACTACTATGAAATTACTTGGAATGGATCCAGAAGACATGGAAACTCTTGTTTCGGATCGAGTTGGATGGCAAACAAAAGCGTGGAGTGGAGTGAAAGCATTTGAAGAGGCCAAGATAACGCATGTAGGACTCAAAAGAGATCTAAGGAAGAATGTAACGATCGAGAAGGTGAATGACAATGACATTTTTGTGTGCAGTCTGTGACAGACCATGCCTGTCTTTTGTTGGGCTAAAATCTCATCTGCGAACACAAACGAACCTCTCCCAACTATTCAGACTATATGCCTGTGCACACCTTTGAATGCAATGTATGCCAGAAGGTTTGCAAATCTACAAAGATCAGAACTTATCTGCATCTCTTGGTGGTCCAAATCGGATGTGCAATCTGTGTGAGTGTCTTTTCAGAACATTGTCTAGTTTAAAAAACGGACAATATTCTGAAAAGACACCCACATCAGATGCCATGATGGTGTAGGTACAGATGGTGGTTAAACTCTGCATAAGGAGTAGACAACCACCATATATATATATATATATATATGTGTGTGTGTGTGTGTGTGTGTGTGTGTGTGTGTGTGTGTGTGTGTGTGTGTTCATATATAAGTATACATGTCTATATACGTACACGAACAAAGAGAGAGAGACAGACAGAAAAGGGTGTGTATGTTTGTATCTGTGTGCAACCTAATGTGTCTATTCGTGTAAGATGTATTTGTGTCTGCTTGTCACACACACACACACACACACACACACACACACACACACACACACACACACACACTAACATATAAAAAACAGGCATAGCAATTTATGTCGAAAAAATGGTTCAAAAGCAGTTACAGAATAGTTTTACCGATTTAAAAATAATAAAAATTCTGAATTTTATGTCTTGCTCCTAATTTGTCGATTACAGTGCTTTCATTTATGATTCGTCTGATTTGAAGGAGATTACGAAGGACAGACTTTTTGCTGTACTCGAGAAGACCGGTCCATTATACCAAAAAGATAACCTAAAACAACTCGGTTATGCCTCCTGTCACCCTCTCACTGACACGTCAAGCATACATGCATAGAAGGTGAAATTTACATGTATAGTATTGAGATCTAAATAGTCACATAACAGAAAAAATTGGAGATTGAAAATATGATCATCAAATAGGAATGTATTTTGTGTGAAACACTATAATGTGAGAATTTACTCTGAAACCTGATATTGTTATCAGAAAGAACTAGTAAAAATATTGTTGCCTTTTTACATTCTAAGGAGTATCAACGACCTAGGTGAGGTGAAACGTGTCGCATTTCAAGAAGAAACTTTGATTGTATTAGTACTCACTAAGTGAAGGCGCATGGCTCAGTGGTTGGAGCGTCGGACTCAAAATCATGAAGTAGTGAGTTCGATGCCAGAACCGGGCTGTGTGTTGTGTTCTTGAGCAAAGCACTTTATTTCACGCTGCTCCAGTTCACTTAGCTATAGAAATGAGTTGCGGCATCACTGGTTCCAAGCTGTACTGGCCTTTGGCTTCCCCTTGGATAAAATCGGTGGCGTGGAGGGGAGAGGCTGGTATTCTTGAGCGACTGCTGGTCTTCCATAAAAAGCCTTGTCCGGACTTGAGCCTTGGAGGGTAACTTTCTAGGTGCAATCCCATGGTCAATCATGACCAAAGGGCGTCTTTACTTTTAGTGCTCACTACTCTTCCAATTGTCTACTACTTCTCCAGCTATTTACTCCTCCTCCAACTGTTTATTGCTATTCCAATGCTCCCCCGGCTGTTCAATGATCCATCCATTTACGACTCTCAAAAATGTTCACTACTTCCTCAGCGTTCAATGCTCCTCCAAATGTTCATTAATTTTTCACCTGTTTAGTAATTTTCCAAGTGTTCACTGCTCACTCAACTGTTTAGTAAAATTCCAAACATTGAAAATGCTACTTTGCTTTCTAAATCATAGCTTTAAAACAAAAAATTAAAATCGAAGAAACAAGAAAACTAAATGTATTATTGACAATTGTTTGATAGAAAAAAAGTATTTCATTTGGTGCGCAGCAAAACAACAGGTGAAAATTGTCTAATATTGACATTTTTTAAAAGCGTATTTGAAGCTAAGTTAAATTGATAAAAATTCAGAGGCATCAATACGTGACGAAAATATATTGATTACGATTTTATATAGAAAAATGACATGATCAATACTTTTAGGTTAATTTATTACCCCTCCCCATGTACATATGTATATGTGTGTGTATGAATATATACATATACATACATACATGTATATATTTATACATATACATATATATATATATATATATATATATATATATATACACACATACTCACACACACACACATATATATATGTATATATATATATATATATATATATATATGCGAGTAAAAATAAATACAAAAAAAGGGGTTTTGTATGATTGTGTATAGAGGAATATATTATTTTGTTTAAAAGAGTTCCAACACTGTCTGTTTTTTATGTTTTATTTATATTCCTGCAAAACCAATGTGGGATATAGAATATGGAATATACAATATATAATATAATATACAATATATAATATAAAATAAAAATGGATGGTACAATGAAATAAAGTATTGAATGTCTTATTGAATATATGGAATATGTCTTATTGAATAGATGAAATATTGAGTGTTCAATATAAAGGATTAAATATATAAAGGCGAATACGTATTTTCTATACCTTGTGGTATTTCATCATGGCCGGTATGACAGACTTTGCACACATATATATATGCATGTAAGTGTGTATGTATGTATGTATGTATGTATGCACACATATTTATATTATACATATTTTTTAAAATAGACAAATTGCTTATATTCAATTTCGCCTTTGGCTAATCACGTGAATGTGAAGAAGAAAAGTGGTTTAAATTATTATAAAGTTAGGATACTGCAGATGCATCTGAGTTGGTGAGGTGTTAAATGTTATTGTAATTTCAGATTTATATATAAAGAGGAATGTAAAATGGTTTGAAATTCCTTGATAAGTATCTGAATAAATTCTTGCTGGAAACTGTATTTGGGGCGAAGTGATTGCACGAATATATTTATAGGAGTAGAGTCACTCTATATTCCTTTAAGCAGTAAGCATACGTGGTTTGATCAATAAGTATCCGGACTATTGTTATAGCGACGAAACTAAACCATGTGTACTAAGCTTTAACACTCTAGCCCACTTCCGCTGTTTACAGCAGTGCTTGGAAGGAAGGTGTGATCTTCGCATTTACCGTAACAGAAATTTGAGCAGAGAATCTGCATCAACTTTTGCTAAAAACCTGGCGATACCTGCTCAGAGGCCTATGCTAAGTTTTCAAAGAGTTTTCATCGTTCTCAACACAATCAAAGAGATCTTCTGTAACTGAAACCCGAGTGTCATTTTTGTCAGCTCTTCTCCATACACTTTCTTCAACTTTGCGTAGGCTTCTGAGCAGGTATCGCCATGACAACTTTCTCTGTCATGGTCAATGCGACGATCACACGCTACATATCTTTCTTCTAAGCACTGCTGTAAACAGCGGAAGTGAATTAGAGTACAAAGCCAATCTTTGCCAAGCGGTTTTGCTTTACGTGCTTTAGCTTCGTTACTATGGCAACAGTCCGGATACTTATTGGATCAGACCTAGTATTTGACAACTTAACCTTATTCTGTTTAATTTATTCATTATCATTATCAGTCTGATCAGTCTTATTTGTATTGTTGGTGCCGTATATTATGAAGCTGAAACCCTTATCACTGAAACCAGTTAGTGGAGGTCGCGTCATCTTTTCTAGCAACTTGAGTTAAAAATCTTCCTGAATATTTATATCTCGCTTTCATTTGTTTCCATTCCGAGAACAGTTAAACCAAACTCGGCATTCACACATATGCATCACATACAAACATACATCAATATACAGATAGTTAATGTAGTTAATACTAAATCAAGTTACCAGAAATAGTTTCAGAATATCGGTTCCTAGGTAGTGTATTCGTTTCCTACAGCAAATTTAGGTTTATTATTGAGGAAATTGTTGACACTAATTATTCTTCAAAAGAGCGACACACTAGATTTAGAAATATCTGTTGTGGATATTGGTTGTGACAGAAAATATAATCTATATACGAAAATTATTATTGAAACGGAAAAACATAACGAGTCAGTCTTTCTTGCTATCATACAATATAGTTACGTTCTAAAATCTAAACCAGATTTGAAAAATATTTCTACTAATATTAATGAGCTTTCCTTGATGTCATCAGTAATATCACTCTGTTTCTGAGTCTAGGCTTAAATTTCAAATGATATATGTGTTACTATGTTTCCATGTAAGCAATTTAAAATAAATGTTACATATGCAAACCAGTTGTATAGACGTCTAAATATTATTCCCAATTTTATAGACAAATCTGTGTTATTAGAGGCGATATTATATCCGTATCTTCCTGCTCTTTCTTTTCTTTAATTTTGTTTTCTCGTAACTGATTCCTTCAAATCCTTTGTTACCTAGCTTTCAACCGCATACTTGCCGAGAGAAATGATTATCTCTCTATCTTCCTTCTATAAAATGAGTTAAAGATTAACGAAGACAGAATAGGAATACTTACTTCAGCACTAACTTCATATAGCTAAGAGCATGAAATGTAATGGAAGGGATATGAAATGTCAACTCGCGTTAACAATTCATCACTTCAGAATAATTAGATCGAAGTAGTTGTATATGCGATATTCATGACAAGTGTGTAAAATAAAACATTTGCTTCTTATTAAGATCAGGTCATCACACTTCCCGGAAACACCTCAGATATTACAGTGAATCATTCTGAAATTATGGATATAATAAAGCAGATGTTGAATTTAGTTCTGTTAAACAAATAAAAGACTGATCATTATAAAGGGACATAATACTAATTATAGCGATATATCAAGTAGAGATCATCTCACCAGTGCAATACCCGTACTGAAAGCCTGGACCTACATCGATTAGGTGGAAAAATATACTGAATTTTGAAATAGAAACCCAGCAAAAGTACGAGTGTTTCACAACAGAGGAATGAACGGTCTCTTGACCAAAACATGTTTCACAACAGAGGAATGAACGGTCTCTTGACCAAAACATGTTTCACAACAGAGGAATGAACGGTCTCTTGACCAAAACATGTTTCACAACAGAGGAATGAACGGTCTCTTGACCAAAACATATTTAACAACATAAACGGCATATAAAAATACGATTTCGATCGTAACTTTAGACGAATCGAAATCGCCCCGGAAGTGTACGGAAATGATGTATATCGGTATTTTGCTCATCAGTGTCAACTTCTCTCAGGTGAAATACCCCAGCTACAAGTGTTTCACAACGCACATACATTATGTGATATTGATAGTGTTTACATTATTGAGCTGTTCCAACACAAAATTTGAATTTTGTTCTATTTATGTGACGTTTTGATATCAGCAGATATTTTTTTACGCTTTCTCTACATACTTCTGACTAACAATTAGAATTCGTTTCGGAAGTGAAGCGAGTAAATGACGCTGCGACATGTCATTCTCATTCACTTCGAGTGTGCTTTCGTTTCATCTAGCTGAGAAGTATACAGTTTTATTTTACGCTATAAAAGGACATTCCTTTTATGAAATACCACAACTATAAGCGTTTAACAACACATATACATTAAGTATGTGATGTTGGTAATGTTTATATTATTGAGCTGCTTCTAATACAAAATTTGAATACATACATATACATTTCGCTACAAGACAGGTGGCCTAAATGTGATCAAAAAGTGAATGTTGAAGAAATCTCAAGAATAGTATATATGGCCAATTACACATCTCATGCCACTTTAAAGAATATTAGTGTGACTCCACTAGAGCAGCATATTCTTGAGTGGAATATATATTAATCTACCAAATTTACTCGACTTACTGTTGCAAGCTTTTACAGAATTTTCTAAATTTAATTCGCGTTTCAACTTATGATATTGAGTTTCCATTGGGTAATCACAACAGAATATACAGTAAAAAAAAGTACGTACGTGGACACGTATAGCTACGTCACTGTTTGTGTGTTAGGTAGGTATTTATATATATATATATATATATATATATATATATATATATATATATATATATATATATATATATATATATATATATATATATATGTATGTATGTATGTATATGTATGTATATATATATATATGTTAAATCTCTGAGCGAGTTATAAACAGTAGCTACACGACAACGTGAAGTATATTTGCCACTTAAATGCGGCTAAACCCTAAGGGTGAATGTTACTGTTGCTTTTAGCCACAGGAGAACATCTCCTCCAGCTGGCTATTGACACACTTTCTGTGCCCTGTCGATATTTGCAAAGGGAAGTCATCCTTCCCATCGTCGATCTGACGTGATACGCACGGACTCGAGTTTCTGGGTATTTACCCTTCGTCAGCGTACGACAATCAACGATCTTCGATGCGAAGGGGCTCCCAATGCAAATACATATATACTTTTTCAAGTCACGAAAATTCACTGATCTCGAAAGAGTGTAAACAAGCAATGTTAAATCTCTGAACGAGTTATAAACAGTAGCTGCACGACAAGATCAGTGAATTTTCGAGATCAGTGCACAGGGCACGACAGGGCACAGAAAGTGTGTCAATAGCCAGCTGGAGGAGATGTTCTCCTGGGGCTAAAAGCAACAGTAACATTCACCCTTAGGGTTTAGCCGCATTTAAGTGGCAAATATACTTCACGTTGTCGTCCAGTTACTGGTGGTGGTGGTGGTGGTGGTGATGATGGTATTTGAGATGCTGCTGCTGCTATCCACATTGCTGTCGTCGTCGTTATTATTATTCCTGCTAGTACTTTTGTACTTGTTACTGACGCCACAGCAGCAAGAGAAAATTATATTTCTCTTTGCATTTATTTTCGGGGTTACAACTTAGTCAACAGAACGCTACTCTCGGTCGATTATTGTTATTTCTTTGTAATCCGACATTTTAAAAATTGTCTTCACAAAAATTCAAAAACTCTGAACAATTATTACATCCCCAAAAAGGGGGTGCAATTACGCAAAATGTTACCACCACGATCCAGACAATGCAGGCAAAATACTTGTTAAATAAAATTTAAAATGAACGGGCTGCAACCAGTCGAAATGCTTGATTAAACACTTACAAATTACGTAGCTCCAACTTGAATGACATCACAAGCTGACAGACATAATAATAATGAGGAGGAGGAGGAGGAGGGGGAGGGGACGAGGGGGGGAGGGGACGAGGGGGGGGAGGGGGAGGATAATGATGAGGAGAAGAAGAAGAAGAAGAAGAAGAAGAAGAAGAAGAAGAAGAAGAAGAAGAAGAAGAAGAAGAAGAAGAAAAATATATACCGGGGAAGTTTAACAATATACACCAGAGACGTTCAACAAGAATATACACCGGGGACGTTTAACATGTGAGAGCGATAAAACACTGCTCCGAAATTTATCCAAAAACATCGGAAATAAAGACCTCACATGGAGCCAAAAATAGCTGACAAAGGGTTGGACTATATCTAAGTAAGTAATACTCATTGAAATTTATTTCTATTTTCCAAATGAAATGATGTATTTTAACTGGATATCATCTCCACTGCTCGCAGAGCACATGTAAACACACTTGATACATTACGACCATCAGACCATCTCCGGCTCCAAACACCATGTACAAAAAAATTACAAATAGATTAAATAATAACGATATTATTCAACCCAAGAATAACAATTGGGAAGTGCGTACGTTAAACTTGTTACACAAAAAGTATGAAAAACTACACGTGCAAAACAATTTGACAACAGAAATAAATGGACCGGTACCCTACTAAAATCATGACCGTCAAAATAAAGGGCCGGACGTTGTTTCTCATGTCCCGCAGATAAAACCAAAAAGACATAAATGGACACGTGAGGAATATATTTCAATCCTACACGCTTATTTTACAGCAGTGCTCTACCCAAAGAACGAAAACACAAAAACATATACATATAAAATATGGAAGAAAAATAACCTAAATAAAGACTTGGATACAACAATGAACCCTAATAAACTAGCTAACATACGAAGATATATTCTCAAACCAAAAAATAATATCAGAAATAGAAATAGAACAATTAAAAGGAAAAATACATTAGGAAAATCTATAGTAGCCACACAACAATGCCAAATAATATAAATGCTGAGACAGTAAAATACGAAGACAAACGTAACATTTCCAACAAAAACGAAGTAAACAAAAGACAACAAACCCAGACCGTAGGGATGTATAATAATGTACAAAAAGCACCAATCCAGAACACCACAGAACACTCATATGAATGAGAAGGAAGTCGAAACAAATCTAAAATCTGGAAATACTGAAGGGGAACCTAATGATTATCTATACTATATATAACAGAGATGTGCGTGCAATCGCTTATCACGTGAAAACGGCTTCACTATTTACTTCCATACTTGTGATGCAGGAATAATTTGACTTCGGATAAATCTTAGGCTCTTCATTTGATTTTTTTAATTAAGATAAATAATATTGCTTTATATTTAAGATTCACTTCTTTAAAAATGTTCCTCAATGTCAACTTCCGGTAGCCATAGTTTTTTCTTCACTTTAACTTCAATCGTTACTGTTCGCACTAAAAGTTTACTCACATTTACTGATGTAAGTAATTTTATCATTTACTAACAGAAGTACGGTTTTGTGTTGCTGTTTCGTTCACTGAGTGACAAATTTCGATTCAACATCACTTTCACTTCAATCGTTACTGTTCTCAATAAAAGTTTACGTTTTCAATCGCTAACAAGTTCACATTTACTGATGTCAGTAACTTCATCATTTACTAACAGAAATACGGTTTTGTGTTTTCCTGTTGCTGAGGTTTTCTTTTTTTCTGGTACCTTCGATACTGGCTGTTTGGTTCACTGAGTGACAAATTTCACTTCAACCTCACTTTAACTTCAATCGTTACTGTTCTCACTAACAGTTTACGTTTTCAATCGCTAACAACTTCACATTTACTGATGTCAGTAATTTCATAATTTACTAACCAGGGTTAGGGTTAGGGTTAGGGTTAGTCACAAGTGGCTATGTGAAAGAACAATTCTGGCACCAAGGAATGATTCTGTAGACAAGCTGAATTTAAATTTGTTAACTCAGCCTCCAGGACCTGAATGTTCATACAGATCAATTAACTCTGTCCATGATCAAGAACAGGCAACGCATTACCCAGTGGAGTTCCTCAATTCACTTCAGCCACCAGGATTTCCACCACACATTCTGATCGTGAAAATAGGTGCTCCCATGATGCTATTAAGAAACCTTGATGCACCCAGACTCTGCAATAGAACAAGGTTGGTTGTTAAAACAGCCATGCCCCATGTGTTGGAAGCAACAATAATTACAGGCAGCATGATGGGTGAGAATGTCTTCATTCCAAGGATACCTCTCATTTCAAATGATCTCCCCTTTCAGTTCAAGAAACTGCAATTTCCGGTCAAACTTACCTTTGCAATGTCTATCAACAAAGCACAAGGTCAATCTCTAAAGGTGGTGGGACTTAACCTCCTTCAACCTTGCTTCTCACATGGTCAACTGTATGTTGGATGTTCTAGAGTTGGAGATGAAAATAACCTCTACATTCTCAGTGATAAGCATGGCAAGACAGAAAACATAGTATATGAAGAAGCACTTACATGAATAGTATGTACATGTCATATACAAAAGTGTAAAACCATTGAGTGTTAAAGTAAGTATTACTATTACACTTTCACTTTTCGACTGACATGCGTCAATGTATATCTGTGTATATAACAGTGAAACAATAACGTGGTATATTCGCTGTGTGAATTTTTTTCATTTAAGCCCCATTTTAATTATCGTAAAAGTTTCCAAGTATAGGCGCAGGAGTGGCTGTGTGGAAAGTAGCTTGCTTACCAACCACATGGTTCCAGGTTCAGTCCCACTGCGTGGCACCTTGGGCAAGTGTCTTCTACTATAGCCTCGGGCCGACCAAAGCCTTGTGAGTGGATTTGGTAGACGGAAACTGAAATAAGCCCGTCGTATATATGTATATATATGTGTATGTGTGTGTTTGTGTGTCTGTGTTTGTCCCCCAACATCGCTTGACAACCGATGCTGGTGTGTTTACGTCCCCGTAACTTAGCGGTTCGGCAAAAGAGACCGATAGAATAAGTACTAGGCTTCCAAAGAATTTGTCCTGGGGTTGATTAGCTCGACTAAAGGCGGTGCTCCAGCATGGCCGCAGTCAAATGACTGAAACAAGTAAAAGAGTAAGCAACAATTTCATTCCCGGGCAACGCCGGGTGGCTCTGCTAGTGATACTATAAAAATGAGAATAATCAAAGAACTGAAAACCACAGATCTCAGAATGGACCACCGATTATCCCTCCCAAAAATCAAAATAGATAATGAAACAACATCAATAATAAATAGCATAAACCTGGCCGTCACGGAACTAATAGCCACAGACACAAATGGCAATATTACTGAACTAAATGACATAATATATGAAGCAGCCACTGCAGCCACAAAAGAAGCAGGATACACCCTCAAACCCAACTAAACAGGAGTTCCACCACCCAAACAAACCTTGTGGATAGATGATATCCCAAAAAATTTTTTAAAAAGAGAAACGAAATGTAGATTCTTAACGAAATTAGTGGACAATCAACACTACTAAGTAACAAATGCAAAATTACAGGAAAAGATTTATCTGAGGTAAAAGAAAAGCTAAAGCAAGATATCCTTGCCAAAGCACAAAGGATCCGCCGGTATGTGAAACGCCAACGTTTCTTTGAACAAAACAAACAGTTCAACTCTGACCCCCACCCCATAATTCCACCAAGAACTTGGCAAAAATAAAATAGACATTACTGCAGCACCAACAGCAGAAGAAGTGGAAAAATTTTGGAAAGAAATATGGTCGATGAAGCAACAACCTCAGAAAAGGACTATTAAAACAACGAACTTACCACATGAGCATCTCTGGACTCCTATAACAACTAAAGAGGTCATCCAGGCACTGCAAAGAATAAGCAACTGGAAGGCACCTGGGCACGACAAGATCCCCAAATTCTGGTTAAAATATTTGACCTGAATACACAAAAAGATGGTTGAAAACTTTAAAAACATACTAGCAGAACCAGAGACAGTGCCTTAATGGCTCACGAAAGGGAAAAACCATCCTAATTCACACATCCACGCAAACTGAAAAACCACAAAACTACAGACCTGTCTCCCTATAATCTACAAAGCCTTTACTGCAATAATATCGCAGAGATTGAGTAAGCACCTGGAAGAAAACAACCTGTTTCCAGAAGAGCAGAAGGGATTCTGCAAGGGCTCATACGGCTGTAAAGATCAATTATTGATCAATAAAGCCATAACTGAAGACAGCCGCAGAAAGAAGAAAGGCCTCAGTATGGCCTGGGTGGACTACCAAAAGGCTTTCGACAGTGTTCCCCACACGTGGATTCTGGAAACACTAGCCATAAGCAAGGTAGCACCAATAATTATAAAATACATAAGACCCTCTATGAATAAATGGCAGACAGTGATACAGCTCCAAACAAAACAGAGACTCGTGCAAACGAAAGCTATCCCCATTAGAAGACGAATATTCCAGGGAGACACGCTCTCTACACTCCTGTTCTGCTTGGCAGTGAACACCTTTCTCTGACTTGCTAAATATAACTGGATGCGGATACAAATGTTACGGCAAAACAATCAGCGACCTTTTGTATATGGATGACCTAAAACTATACGCTACAAATGATAAACAGCTGGAAACACTACTATAGACAGTACATGGATTTACCAAAGAAATAGATATGAAATTTGGATTAGAAAAATGTTCCAAATCAACCCTGAAAAGCGGAAAACTAGTTAAGTACAGCAACATCACATTAGATAAAGCAAATGAAATAAGAGAATTAGACAAAAGCCAGACATACAAATACTTAGGAATCAATGAACTAGATACGATACAGCACACACAAATGAAAGTGAAAATAGAGAAAGAATACTATAGACGAGTTAGATCAATACTGAAAACAGACCTCGATGCTAAAAACAAGATAATAGGTATTAACACTTTAGCCGTACCAGTTATAAGTTACAGCTACAATATCCTTAACTGAACACTAAATGAACTAACCAAAATAGACAGGAAAATAAGAAAAATAATAACAGGATCTAGGATGCACCACCCAAGATTTGACATAGAAAAGCTATATAAACAACGTACAGAAGGTGGTAGAGACCTTATACAGCTGGAAACAATTATAAAATATCCACCATAGGACTGCAAAAAAACCTACTTCAGAAGCAAGGAAAACTAATACAAATAGCCACAAAACACGAGCAAAACGAAAAACTGTTTTCACTTTTTAAGGAAGCTCAATATGTAAACAAGAAATCATACTACCTAACAAATAATAATAGTAATAATAATAATAACAATAATTATAATAATAATAATAATAATTATTATTATTATTATTATTATTATTATTATTATTATTATTATTATTACTATACATAAGACCCTCTATGAATAAATGGCAGACAGTGATACAGCTCCAAACAAAAGAGGGACTTGTGAAAACGAAAGCCATCCCCATTAGAAGAGGAATATTCCAGGGAGACACGCTATCTCCATTCCTGTTCTGCCTGCAACTCACGCCTTTAACTGAATTGCTAAATAGAAGTGGATGCGGTTACAAATGCTACGGAAAAACAGTCAGCCACCTTTTATATATGGATAACTTAAAATTATATGCAAAAAATGACAAAGAGCTAGAAACACTACTACAGACAGTACACGGCTTTACCAAGGAAATAGATATGAAATTCGGATTAGAAAAATGTGCCAAAGCAACCCTGAAAAGAGGAAAATTACATTATTTACATTCGACGGATATTTGTCCTCATCTTGTTTGTTGTTAACACAACGTTTCGGCTGATATACCCTCCAGCCTTCGTCAGGTGTCTTGGGGAAATTTCGAACCTGGGTTCTCATTCCTAACGATGTTACTATTATTATTATATTATTATTATTATTATTACTATTATTATTAATCAGTTCGCTGCCGTGAATCGAACTCGGAACCTTGGGGTTAGTAGCCCGCGCTCTTAACCACTACGCCATATGCCCGTGGGCAATTATGGGGTGAATTTTAAGGCTTATAAATCTGTTATTTTTCTATCCATCCTCAATACCGGTTCCCATATGCTATTCATATCTGCACTCGGTCTACTTAGGAGGTTGTTGTGTCCTAGCATATGTGCTGCTTCTTTTAGTTTTCGTATTTTCCAGTGTTGTTCCCTGTCTATTATTTTAACTTCATCCCACAGGGGGAGGTGGTTTCCATTTTTCCATACATGATCAGCTATACCCGATTTATCAATATCTCCTCGTGTCACAGCTTTGCGATGTTCTTCTACCCTTATTTTGAGGGGGCGACATGTTTCGCTTTTGTATAATCTATCACAGCTGCATGGGATGGAGTACACGCAGTTTTTGGTCATATTCTCTTCTGTTGGTGGTTTTACCCGAAGGAGATATTTGCGAAGTGTTGTATTGCTCTTGAATACTGCCCTGATGTCATATGGGCCGCATATCTTTTGTATCTTTTCGGAGAGGCCTTTCACATAGGGTAGACAGACTGTAGACAGTTTATTGGTTTCATCCTCTCTTTTCTTCATAATTGGAGTAGATAGTATGTTCTTGGGGTAGTTGTTTCTTAATAGATTGTTACTGAGCTTGATCATTTCCTCGTGGTGGGTATCACGATCGCTACTTATATTCTTTGCTCGGTGTTTTGGGCACTGAGCAATTCCTCTCTTTACACAGTATGGATGGTGGGAATTGAAATTAAGGTATCGTCCAGTGAAGGTTGGCTTGCGATATACGGATGTCCTGAATCCATACTCGGTGCGTGTTATTAATACGTCCAGGAATGCCAGCTATATATACAACGTATAGAAGGTGGCAGGGGTCTTATACAGCTGGAAAACTATTATAAAATATCCACCAAAGGACTGCAAAAATACCTACTTCAGCAGCAAGGAAAATTAATACAAATAGCCACAAAACACGAGCAAAACAAAAAACTGTTTTCAGTATTTAAAGAAGCTGACAAATACAAACAAGAAATCAATCTACCTAACAAATACGAAGAAGAAGAAGAAGAAGAAGAAGAAGAAGAAGAAGAAGAAGAAGAAGAAGAAGAAGAAGAAGAAGAAGAAGAAGAAGAAGAAACAACAAAAGCTATAAAACAAATGAAATCCAAACTAAAACTAGAACAGCAACGGACCATGATAAAACGATGGCAAGAAAAGCCCCTACATGGTAAATACTGGGCTAAACTAAATGCAAAAACATAGACAGAGAAAAATCCCAGCAATGGTTGAGAAGCTCAGGACTCAAAGCAGAGACTGAAGGATTTTTAATTGCTGCACAAGACCAAAGCCTCTCCACCAGAAGCTACCAAAAACATATAATGAAAAGAAACATAACAAGTAACTGTAGAATTTGTGGAGATGGACAAGAAACAATAAATCATATTATCTCTGGCTGCCCAGTCCTGGCTAAGAAGGAATATATTCACAGACACGGCAGAGCTGGGACCTATATACACTGGAAGCTATGCCAACACTATGGAATAACAACAGAAAAAAGATGGTATAAACACACGCCAGAAAAGGTCACAGAAAACGAGAAAGCAACCGTACTCTGGGATATGCCAATACACACAGATAGAGAAATTAAGGCAAATAGACCAGATATAGTTGTCAAAGATCATGAAGGAAAAAAATGCTTTCTAATTGATGTATCAATACCAGCATATGACAACGTCTCTATTATAGTAGGTGCCTTAGGTATAATAAAAAAAATATTCAGACAAATACATAACAAAAACACCAGGACTTACAAATATATATAACATACAGAAAATTGCACTGCTGGGCACAGCACACATCCTACGCAAAACACTTTCAATACAGTAACCATAAGAGCACCACAGCAAACCACAGCACATACCCGAGGCGCACAGAGCTGCGCTCGGTAGTGAAGTGAAAGCACGTTATAAAAATAAAACTACTGAACAATAAGAAGAAGAAGAAGAAGAAGAAGAAGAAGAAGAAGAAGAAGAAGAAGAAGAAGAAGAAGAAGAAGAAGAAGAAGAAGAAATGCGCCCACTGCTGCTGCAAAGAAAAGAAAATTAATTGCAAAGACAAAAGCACATGAAAAATTAGCTAGCAGATGGGAACAGAAACCTCTGCATGGCAAGTATGTGGCTCGTAGCAAACAAGCTGATGTCGACCAGAAACGCACGCATCAGTGGTTACAAAGTTCAGGGCTAAAAGCAGAGAGTGAAGGTTTCATATTGGCTGCTCAAGACCAAAGCTTATTAACCCGGAACTACCAAGCCAATGTGATAAAAAATGGAGCTGACCCAAAATGCCGACTTTGTAACGATGCGATTGAAACTATAGACCACCTAATCTCAGGGTGTAGAGTCTTAGCACCTGTAGAATATAAAGCAAGACATGACAGAGTTGGCCAGTATTTACACTGGACAATATGCCAGCATTATAAAATCAAAACCGCTGACAAATGGTATAAACACCATCCTGAAGCTGTGAGCGAGGGAGAAAATGTATCGATTCTGTGGCACTTCCCCGTACATACTGACAAGGCTATAAAAGCTAATAAACCGGATATTATTATAAAAGATCAAACAAAGAAGACGTGTTTATTAATTGACATGAGTATTCCCTTTGATCATAATATAGCGGCGAAAGAATTTGACAAGATCAGTAAATATAAAGACTTGCTAATAGAAATTGAAAACATGTGGTACCTCAAGGCGACTACCATACCAGTGATTGTAGGATCTCTAGGAATGATAAAAAAAAAGGTACTAAAACCTATTTGAAAATGATACCAGGCTTACCATCCCTACAGGAAGTGCAAAAAATCGTGCTAACTGGAACGACTCATGTACTGAGAAGAGCATTATCACTGTGAAAACAACATCCATTCATGATTTTTTTTTTCTTAAATACATGTTTTACCTGTGAATTTGCGTGTGTAATCTGGGAATGCTTACAACGAGTTTCTCTGCCCTAGGTGTACGGAAAACACTCGGCGAGAAATGGAAGAAAATTTGAAGAAAGAAGAAAAAAACAACATAATAATAATAATAATAATAATAATAATAATAATAATAATAAGAAGAAGAAGAAGAAGAAGAAGAAGAAGAAGAAGAAGAAGAAGAAGAAGAAGAAGAAGAAGAAGAAGAAGAAGAAGAAGAAGAAGAAGACTTTAAAAGGACTGACCTAACTCTTCACAAATGTAAACAGATAAGATGAAGAGCGCAATGCGATTGCAATAGATATTTTATTGGTTGAACGATATTTCGACAGCAAGCCCGTCTTTGTCCAGTTCAAAATAAAAAGTGATAAAAATTCAAAATTATAGAAATTCAAATATAAAATATGAATGAGAGCAACTAGCGTCCTCACGTTGATGGAATGATAATATCAGTCTTTAAGTTTCAATTTTATAACTGGCAAAATGAAAAGACAGAAAATAAGAGAGAGAAAAATGAAAAAAGAAAAGGAAAAAGAATATTTAATCAAACAGTTATGTATAAACAATGTTAAATCTTTGAACGAGGTATAAACAGTAACTGCACGACAATGTGAAGTATATTTGCCACTTAAATGCGACTAGAACCTAAGGGTAAATGCTACTGTTGCTTTTAGCCCCAGGAGAACATCCCCTCCAGCTGGCTATTGACACACTTTCTGTGCCCTGTCGGTATTTGCAAAGGGAAGTCATCCTTCCCATCGTCGATCTGACGTGATACGCATGGACTCGAGTTTCTGGGTATTTACCCTTCGTCAGCGTACGACAAGGGAGCCCTTCGCATCGAAGATCGGTGATTGTCGTACGCTGACGAAGGGTAAATACCCAGAAACTCGAGTCCGTGCGTATCACGTGAGATCGACGATGGGAAGAATGACTTCCCTTTGCAAATACCAACAGGGCACAGAAAGTGTGTCAATAATCAGCTGGAGGAGAGGTTCTCCTGGGGCTAAAAGCAACAGTAGCATTCACCCTTAGGTCTAGCCGCATTTAAGTGGCAAATATACTTCAGTTTTGTATAAATTTTGATGATATTCTCCTGTCATCTTATTCATTTCTCCAGGGTGTGATGTTAATAACCCACAAACATATTTCTCCTCATGCATTCTGAGAAGTGAAAGTGAAGCAGAAGTGCAGCCGTTTGAAACGAAATGTTCAGCAAGTTCTGTCGAACTACTGTTATTGTGCCTGACGTTGAATCTGTGCCCATTAAGCCTTTTGTTTAATTATTCTGTTGTACAACCAACATAATTCAATTTGTGTTTTGTGCATTGTGCTGCGTACACCAAATGGGAATCTTTACATGTCCAACCTTCTGTATAAATCATAACATTTCTGCTATGATTCCTGATGGAATTCACTTGACACTTGTTGCATAATGAACAGGGCTTACCTCTCTTGCGGCTGTTCTCCAATTCACCTCTGGAATAATTTACCTCTGGAAACATGGGTGCTTCATTCAGCATCCTTCAACAACCCTTATTCAGCGTCCATTTGAGCGGGATGGGCTACTCGACCTGATGCACATCCATCAGTTACTACGGAGCTCTGGCTTAAAGGCAGAGAGTGAAGGCTTCACCTTGGCTGCCCAAGATCAGAGCTTATTGACCCGGAACTATCAAGCCAATGTAATGAAAAATGGTGTAGACCCAAAGTGCCGATACTGCAACGATGGGAGAGAACCAGTCGACCACCTAATCGCTGGATGTAAGGTTTTAGATCCTGTAGAGTACAAATCAAGACACGAGAGAGTTGGCCAATATCTAATTTGGATAATGTGTTGGCATTATAAAATCAAAACTGCTGACAAATTGTACAAGTACCCCTCTGGATGTAACTGAGGGAAAAAAATGAAACTATTCTTTGCGATCTTCCAGTATATATAGACCGAACCATCAAAGCTAATAAACCAGGTATTGTTGTGAAAGACAAAAGCAATAAAGTCTGTTTATTGATTGACATGGGCCATAATATCTCGGCAAAAGATTTTGATAAGCCCAGAAAATTTGCTAATCGAAATCGAAAAAATGTGGTACCTCAAAACGGTTACAATACCAGTGATTGTAGGAGCACTTGCAATGATCAAAATGGAACTGAAAATTATTTAAGAATGATGCCTGGCTTAACATCCATGCAGGAGGTGCAAAAGATTGTCTTAACTGGTACGTCACATGTATTGAGAAGAGAATTGTCGCTTTGAATTTTCGTTCCTTTTCCCCCTTTATTGTATTTGTTTACTTTTCTTATTTTTAATTTTTTCCTTTTTCCCTCTGTCTTCCCCTTTTTCTCTATCACATGGCTCTGTAAATGAACAATCTGATGTGTTTGTTTTAATGGCCTACCAATGTATAAAGTACGGTTTTTTGCCCTAGGTTTCAGGAAGACACTCCGCAAGAAATGGATACAGAATTGAAAGAAGATGCTAATGAAAATAATAATAATAATAATAATAATAATAATAATAATAATAATAATAATAATAATAATAATAATTCGTTTATTGGCCACAAGGGCTGACATAAAATTACATTAAGCGGCATACAACAACATAAAGGACAAAAACAACACGATACAATGGGTTTTAAAACGTGTAAAGTATATAATAACAATTAAAATTAAACAATTTAAACTTCCAGCGGGGAGACGCTTTAAGTTACTCGTGGAAAAACCCACAAAAGCCACTGGTGCCTGAACAACAGGGCAAGAGCCCTTCTCCTTTTGTTTACAGGTGCACACTCAGAATTGGGCCTTTCACACTGGCCATTCTTCCAACATTCACCCATCTATCAACAAACTTGCCACAAGGCAACACTTCCCTCTCCACCCTCAACTTCCTTCTCAAGTGAAACTTGAAAAAGTTGATGAGGGCTTGGCCAAAGAGGAAAGTGCCTGTCTTTAGCCCTTTCAAACGGGTCCACCGTACTACCTCTTTCGCTACAGCCACTAGAAAAATAAAAATTGCTTTCCCCTCCCGGTCAAAAGAGGGCAGCGAGGCATCTTCGCAATGGATTCAGCTGATAGCCGGATTCGTCCTACACGCGACAGCAGGTGTTCGACACAAACTTACAGGTCAGCAATACTCGGGCACTGGACTAGGGCATGCAGAACGGTTTCATCGTTTTGGGCGCACCTCGGCTGACGGCACTTCCATGCCTGTAAAGTTTATCTCGAACAGGCAGCGTCCCTCGATATCACTGCCAGGCAAGTGATTTCTGGAAGTTGTCCATAGGCCCAGGCCCGAAAGTTCTCCGAAACAGACCGGTTAGTTGATCTTCATCGACGCCCAGAGTTTCCTCGAGAATGCCGTCGCACTTTCCCTTCACTAGTCCTTTATATAACGCTAGAGTAGAACCGACCGCATTACCCGCCTGGCAGGGGGGCTGTGAGCGCTTCATGGCATTTGAGGTGCCAAGCGCCCCTCCTCGGTCTACGCCTAATCCAGGATTGCAACTCATTAAAGAGACGAGCTGTGGAAAAGCGTGTATTACAAACGGTGACCACATATGCTCACCGTCAAGGAATCGCTGGAGATACCGCAACCTCAGCGCATGTCCGCGCATCAATAACCATGGCATGTCCAGCCATCCATTCAGTGGCTGTTGACAACAGATGGAGCGCCTGACCAGTGGAACGCGCCCCTTCCACAAAAAGCGGAAGAGTAAGCACACCAGCTTGGTCAAGCAGCAAACAGGACAAGGGACGACAGTCAAGCGGAAATAGATGACAGATGCCATGTACGCATTTGACACCTCCGCTGAACCTTTCATGGACAGCTTTCTCTCGGCCCATTTCTGGGTGAGATTGGCTATCCTGCTCAACACCTCATCCCAGTTCTTCTCTCGGGCAACTCTTCATCGCTTCCTGTATTTCGGCGGCTGTTATCGGCCTTTCGCAGCACTCCGCTCGTCGAGAGTGGTGGCAGGCCGACTAGGTAGAGACTGAAGTCTGCTATGTTATCTACACCACCATTCGTCTCGGGCAGTCGAGCAAAGTGCCGCTGAAAAGCTGCACACATCTGTTTCGGCTCGAACACAACGCATCCGTTCTGGTCCACCAAAGACCAAATGGCGGCTTATTGCCACTTTACGCTTCTGCCACGCGGGCCCATCCTGATGCTTACGTTCCCTCCCCGCTTAGTGAGCGTGCCTAGCTCTGACAACGCAGCCTTCGTGTCTGGCGTTGAAAGATTGGTCAAGGGCTAATCTCGCCGCCAACACTTCAATTGCGATGCCTTACCTAAGTGCCTCATCTAACTTCCTAACTAAATCACCCTCTATTCTATTTCTCTCTGCTCTGATCGATTCTACTCTAATTGCCCTTTTATGATCAATCCACCAGTTGTTGTTGACGATTGCACCCGTAACGCCCGCTTAACTAATTCCCTAACCTGATCTCTGTAAGCTTGACATGCCAGTAACGACGCGTTCAGCTTCCAGTAACCGGGACCCTATTAGGCCTATCTCAGTCGACCGTTCAGATCACAAATTTGTGGTCTTTGTAGCCGATCATGTGAAATTGTGGACACCCTATGCTATCCTTGTCCGCTGGCCTACAAAATCCCCTATCTAGATACGATCTAGATGACCCGATGCGGTTTGTCCAAGTCCACATTGGCACATTCGTGTAATCTAATCGGTACCTGTCACACAACTGAAAAAGTGTGAGCAGGTTTTTGTGGCTTTTGCACCCACCTCTTCTATCAAGCAATCGAAACGTCCATCTAACGTCCATCTAAGACAGCGCTCCAATCCCTTACTAATACTAAAGTCCGAGATGTTTCCAGGAAAACCTCTAGACGCTTGAAGTAATCAGATCGCCCTGCCCCTTGTCGGAGCATAAGCAGCCACCAGTCTGAAAGCACCGCCGTCATTACTGTTCACATCTAGGAGCACCAACTTACCTTTTGAAGAAAATGTTTTGAAAGGAGCCAGCAGCATTTGGAAAGTTTATTTTCAAAGCATTGAATGTTTCCTGTTGTATTTTTTAAAATCTCTATGTGTGGTGATGGTGCATTGTGTGTTAGAAAGACAAAGTCTTCCCTGTGGTATTCACGAAGTCTATGTTGTTGATGACGATGGCTCTCCGATCAGCTGTACCACTTCGGCTTGCGGTGACATTCCGGCTGGTGGTGGTACACCGTCCGGTTTTCGTGGTGCGCTAGCGACTGTTGGAGGCAGCGCCGCTGTTGCTGGTAGTGATGGGGTTGTTTTCTGCTGCTGCACTGGAGGTGCCCTTGTTTCTCTTGATGCTTGCAACTTTTTTTTTTTTTTCTTTGTATTTGGGGCAGTTGACCTTGAGGTGTTGGTTGTCACCACGGTCGTCTGGTAGATTTATGGTGTCATGGATAGAATTTATGACTTGTTGTTAAATGTGAACAAGAAGCTCTGATCCCTGACCCGTCCAATTTTGTTGACGCAATTTATGCACCTCCAGTATATTGGCGGTGTTCTCTATATCATAGAGGACAGCTGCCACCAGCCAGCATAGATTTATTTCGGGGGACACATCTCCAATTTTAATTTTCGTCACGCGCCGATCAAGGTATGTCGACACGAGCAGGAATTCTTCTGTTTTTAGGGGGACAGTGGAATGCTGTCTTGCTTCCTTCTCTGTAGCAAAATGCACTTCCACTGTACCGAAGCGCTTTTCGATCCGTCTCCTGAGGTGTGTTAAGGAAGACGTTGTTTCCTTCCTTCCTTAACAACTTCTTTGCAATTTGTAGTTCATTTTTTGTTAAATTCATCAACTCTTTTGTCTGGTATGCTGCCGAGGCGAAACCGTTGCCGCTAGATATGCTGTTCGTGTTTGTGGTGTCAGTGTCATTATTTTTTTTGTTGTTCTTTCTTCCTCCTTCTCTTTTTCTGGAACAATTTCTTGGCTTGCCAGATTCTCTTTGTTACTGATGGTGGTGCTGCTGACATCACTGCTTGTGATTGTGCTGTTTAAAGGGGGGAGTCTTGACTGTACTGGCCGTCAGAACAGCTACTGCCACTCCCTTCGACAAAAGAAGCTATCTTGCTATTTTCGTCAACCGAGAAAGCGAAATTTTTTTTAAATAGACAAAAAGTCCGAAATGTTTAACAAAAGAACTCCTGTACACCAAAATGGGTTCGGAAAACAAAAACCAAAAACAAACAGTCAATAAATTTGAAAATTAACAACAAATTTTAAACTGACGGAGCTCTGAAAAACACATCTTACCTCAACGATGACGACGACAACAACAGCAGCGACATGGAAGACGACGACGACGATGATGATGATGATGATAATGGTGATGGTGATATGGATGATGATGATGAGGAGGAGGAGGAGGAGGATGATGATGATGATGATAATGTTGATGGTGATATGGATGATGATGATGATGATGATGATGATGAGGATGATGATGATGATGATGATAATAATAATAATAATAATAATAATAATAATAATAATAATAATAATAATAATAACGGAGATATTGGAAATGGATAAATGGACTGAGAAAGAAAAGACAGAAAAATTTAAGGTGGAGTACTTGTGCAGACTGAGACTGATCCTTAAGTCGAAATTAAACAGATGGAATAAGATTGAAGCTATCAACACATGGCCGGTTTCACTACTTAGATATGGAGCAGAAGTAATCGCATGGACAGTAGACAACTAAACAGCTTAGACAGAAAGACAAGAAAGTTGCTGACTAGATATGGTATACTCCACCCAAAAAGTAACACAGACAGACTGTATGTACCAAGAAGAAGAGGAGGAAGAGGCCTGATTGGATGCGAACACACCATTAGAGCAGAAGAAAGCAATATAGCAGGGTATGTAAAAAATGCCACAGAACCGATATTATTGGAAGTAAGAAGGTCAGGCTTGTGTAGGATGGAAGACTGCAAAGATAAAGCACTGTACAAGGACTTGAGAATGAATGAAACTGAAAATAGGTGGATAAAGAAAAGAATGCATGGACAATTTCAAAGGATGTTGAAGATAAGACAGACAGAGATAAAGGATGGCTATGAATGACCAAAAGTGATTTAAAACAGGAAACGGAGGCTCTAATCTGTGCTGCCTAGGAGCAAGCATTAAGAACCAATTACATCAAATACAAAATAGACCACACATCAGAAAGTGATAAGTGCAGATTTTGTGAACAAAATGGTGAAATCGTATGGCATATTATCAATTAATGCACGCCACCAGCCCAGAAAGAATATGAGACGTCATGACAGCATAGCAAGGATGGTCCATTTGGCACTTTGTAACAAATATGGACTTGACAGAGCAAAAAAGTAGTACGAACATAAACCCGAAGGCATCATCAAAAATGATAATGCAAAGATCTTATGGGATTTTATAATTCAGTGCCACCATGAGATAGAGAATATGAAATCGGACATAGTGTTAATTGCGAAAGAAAGCAGACGATGATGGACCATAGATATAGCATGCCCAACTGACAACAAGGCATGCGGTAAGGAAGAAAGAAAAGTCGACAGATGTAACAGGGTATCTTGGGAGTTTAAGCAGTTGTGGTCGATGAAAAAGGTGGTAGTCGTACCAATAATTGTCGGAGCCCTGGGAACAGTGAGTAAAAATCTTCAGAAGTACATGAAGCAAATAGGGACTGCAATAAGGGTGGAGCACTTACAGAAAACAGCACTGTTTGGAACCGTTATAATACACCGGGAGGTGCTCGAAAAATAAGTGGTGTTGCCTTGGTTCACTGGTAGTGAACATCTGGCACCGTAGTACATCTCCAGCGTTAGAAGTTGTGCAAAGACAACAACAACAACAATAATAATAATAATCATAATAATAATAATAATAAAAATAATAATAATAACAATAATAATGATGATGATGATGATGATGATGATGATGATGATGATAATAGTTAAGACGAAGAGCGCGATTCGATTGTAATAGATATTTTATTGGTTGAATGATATTTAAACAGTAAGTCAGTCTTTGTCAAGTTCAGAATAAGTGAAAAAAATTCAAAATTATAGAAATTTAAACGTAATGTATGAACGAGAACAACCAGCATCCACACGTTGATGGAATGACATCATAAGTTTTTAAGTTTCAATTTTATAACAGGCTGAAAGAAAAAGACAGAAAAAAAACAAAAAAAAGAAGACGACAGGAAAAAAGGAAAGAAAAAAGAGAAAAAGAAGAATATTTAAACAAACAGTTTTGTATAAATTTGATGATATTCTCCTGTCATCTTATTCATTCTTCCAGGGCGTGGTGTTAATAACCCGCAAGCATATTTCTCCTCATACCTCTGAGAAGTGAAAGTGAAGCAGTTTCAAAATATTTTCTGAGAATATGCACTTCTTCAGAACTGCAGCTGCTGGAAACGAAATGTTCGGCAAGTTCTGTCGAACTACTGTTTTTGTGCCTGATTTCGAATCTGTGCCCATTAAACCTTTTGTTTAATTGTTCTGTCGTACAACCGACAAGTTGTGTTTCGTGCATTCTACAGCGTACACCAAATGGGAATCTTTACAGATTCCACCTTCTGTATAAATCTTAACATTTCTGTTATGATTTCTGATGGAATTCACTTTAGTCATGTTGTTGCACAATGAACAGGGCTTACTTCTCTTACGCTGTACCTTAAAAGGTACAGCGTGCAGATACTCCAATGTTCGTTTTCTTGGAGTCAGAAATAGAGGTCAATAATTCTCTTATATTCTTATTCCGTCTAAAGGCTACAATAAGCGACTGAGGAAATATGTTTGAAACGAGGATATTTTTTCGCCTCACGCTGGTAACTTTCATGCAACACTTTTGAAATGCCAGCGAAATGTCGGTGCCAGTTAATCACTAAGGGAATTCTGTCAGCTATTGTATTGTGTTTGCAAAAATTATGTATGATGGTTTGGTAAAATCGTTGTCTAAACTTCATTGTGTTACTTTGTAACACATGCTTCAATAATCTACAGAGAAAATTTGATGGAATACTTTTGCTTGATCGCTTTTCGAAGGCATCCATGCATGCTTCTACCCCTTCATCATGGTCAGTATTGGGATATGAGGAAGAAACATCCATGGTTACCAAAAAACAGTTCTCGACATGTTGCTTAAAAAAGTTGTTGATTTTAGACACAAAATCAAAGTATCCCGATATAGGAACCTGATCTTTTGCAACAGGGAGTAGAAAGCCATCCAGCTATTCTGAAATCTTGGCCGTACAAACATTCATTTCCGCTGCAAATTGAGTGCGTAGGAGGAAATCTTTCAAATTTTTTATGTATTTTTAGGGAGACTCTAAAATACAGGTGTTCTTCTTTCTGACCGTAAAATCCTACATTCCACCTTATTAATGGAGGAAAACAATATTGACCATGATGAAGGGGTAGAAGCATGCATGGATGCCTTCGAAAAGCAGTCAAATAAAAGTATTCCATCAAATTTTCTCTTTAGATTAATGAATCTTGTGTTACAAAGTAACACAATGAAGTTTAGATTACGATTTTACCACCAGACAAAAGGTTGCGTCATGGATAACCTCATGGGAGTTAATTTCGCCAATGTCTTTATGACGAATTTCGAGACACACTTACTGCAGACATTCAAATCCCTTCATGGTCTTGAACCAATACTCTGGTTACGGTTCAATGATGACGTATTTTTTGTCTGAGAAGGATCGCAGGATAGTTTAATGAACTTCTTGCATTTCAGTGACTGTTATGCTAAAAACTATGGCTTTAAGTCCAACATAAAATTTACGTCTAGTTTTTCAAAAACTAAAGTTGAAATTTTGGAGATAAAAGTTAAGTTTTCTGGAGGCAGAATAGTGACAGAGTTATTTTGCAAGCCCACGTCATCCCACATTTATATCTACCGCCGCTCCGATCATCCATATTATATTATTCGGTCAAATCTGAAATCCCAACTTTTTAGGATAAAACGGATTTGTACTGACATAGGGGATTACTGGAAACATGGAAATGTTTTTGTATATGTCAGACGCGGTTACAGTGAATCACGATTAAAGGAAATAGCAGATGAAATAGCTAGGATTAGCAAAAATAGTCAAACCTTCACGCGTAATTTTAGCAAACACAATACAATAGATGACAGAACTGGAATGTGGATACAACTGTTTCGGCAAAACAATCAGCCACCTCTTATATATGGGTGATCTAAAACTGTACGCTACAAATGATAAACAGCTGGAAACATTACTGCAGACAGTAGAAATAAACATATGTGTCAAAGTAACCCCGGAAAGAGGAAAACTAGTTAAGAGTAGTAACATCACACTAGATAAAGCAAATGAAATAAGAGAATTAGACCAAAGCCAGGCATACAAATACTTAGGAATCAATTAACTAAATACGATACAACACATACAAATGAAAGAAAAGATAAGAAAAGAATACTATAGACGAGTTAGATTAATACTGAAAACAGAGCTCAATGCGAAAAACAAGATAATAGGTATCAACACTCTAGCCGTCCCAGTTATAAGTTACAGTTACAATATTCTTAACTGGACATTAAATGAACTAATCAAAATAGACAGGAAAACAAGAAAAATAATGACAGGATTTAGGATGCACCATCCAAAATCTGACATACAACTTATCGAAGGTAGTAGAGGCCTTATACAGCTAGAAAACTATTACAAAATAACCACCATGGGACTACAAAAATACCTGATTCAGAAGCAAGGAAAACTAATACAACTAGCCACAAAACACGAACTAAACAAAAAACTGTTTTCAGTCTTTAAGGAAGCTGACAAATACAAAAAAGAAGTCATAGTACCTAATAACTATGAAGAAAAAGAAGAAACAACGAAAACTGTAACACAACTGAAATCCAAACTAAAACTGGAACAGCAACGGATCATGATAAAGGGTTGGCAAGAAAAGCTCCTTCATAGCAGATACTGACAAGAAAGCCCTTTCATGGCAAATATTAAACAGAAAAGAAATAGACAATGCAAAATCACAATTATGGCTCAGAAGCTCAGGACTCAAAGCAGAGACTGAAGGATTTTTAATTGCGGCACAAGATGAAAGCCTTCCCACCAGAAATTACCAAAAACATGTAATGAAAAGAAATACACGTACTGCAGAATATGCGGAGATGGAGAAGGAACAATAAATCATATTGTCTCTGGCTGCCCAGTCCTTGCTAAGAATTGGGACCTATATAAACTGGAATCTAAGTCAACACTATGGAATAACAACAGAAAAAAGATGATATAGGCACAACCAGAAAAGGTCACTGAATATGAGAAAGCAACCATATTTTTGGTTATGCCAATACACACAGATAGAGAAATTAAGTCCAATAGCCCGGATATAGTTGTCAAAGATCACCAAGAAAAAAATGCGTTCTAATCAACAGATGAAAATGTTTCTCTTAAACAAACTGAAAAAAAACTTTCAAATGACATTTATCAATTCGTTTTGCAAGTTTTCTGACCATTGGAACGCGTTCATTCCACAAGAATTTAAATAAGAGACGCTCCAACCTGGCCAAGTAGTAAAAGGGAAAAAACACGACTGTCAGGCGATAAATGATAACGGAGGCGATATAGGCATTCGCTACCTATGCCCGACCCTTCAGGAACAGCTCTTCTCAGCCCATTTCTGGGTAAGACAGGCCACCCTGTTCGCCACGTCCCAATTTTTATCAACCTGGAGGTCGGGACCAAATCAGATTCCGAGCAGCTTAACTGGTCTATCTGTCCAGCGTCCGACGACGCCGTCTGATGGCATCGTCCTGCCTTTCCAGTAGCACAACCGCAAACTCACCAATTTGTCGGCGTTGATTTTGGCCCCTGCGACTGACTGATATTCCTTTAGGATGGTGCCGACTGTCTCCACTTCGGAGGCGTCCGACACCATGACGGTGATGTCGTCCGCGTGTGCCGACACTGCCCTTCCTTGTCCCAGTTCGAAAGGGATGCCCCCTTAGCTGTTCCTACTTTCGAAGCACTGGCTCGAGTGCCAATACGTACAGAAGAGGCCACAGCGGGCAGCCCTGACGGACCGAGCATTAGATGTCAAACGGTTCCGATATATGACCATTTACTTTGACCACTGAACAAGTGCCACTGTGCATTTCGGACTCGTTTTCACCCCTTGAAAACGTGTCCGAAATCGCCTGCTTTCAGGACGGCTTTCAAGTAGCGATGGTCGACCCTGTCGAATGCTTTCGATTGATCCGAATTGATCAGAGCACTCCCGATGCAAGCTTTGGTCCCAGTCCTCTCTATGATGTATTGCATAAGGTGGAGGTTGTTATGGATAGACCTGCTCACGAGGTGCCAAGCAAACACAAAAGCCCAGTGACAGATTCTTCATGTTTCTATTAACAACTTGGAACAAAATGTAAACCGAAAAAATAACGCACCAACGAGTATAAAACAAATTTTCGAGAAGTACTTATATGGAGCGTTCAAAAACACATCCGTTGTACTCCGCAGCAAATAATAATAATAATAAGAAGAAGAAGAAGACACAAGGCCTAAAATTTTGTGGGAGCAGGCAAGTCTATTATATCGACCTCAGCAATCAAATGGTACTTATTTTATCGACCCCGAAAGGATGAACGGCAAAGTCGACCCTGGTGGAATATGAACTCATAATGTAAGGACGGACGAAATGCCGTTAAGTATTTTACCCTGCGTGCCAACGATTCTGCGAGCTCGTAGTCTTTAACAACATGTAACATAATGACTAACAAAAACCTGGACCGAAACAACGCAAGAAAATATATATATAAAAAAACAGGAAATATGAAGAGGATTTAAGAATAAGAAATTTTAATGACAGTATTCATAAAGCTGTCAATCTAGAAATAGAAGTATTTAAAGAATTAAAGACAATAGGAGACGTTCCTGAGGCGTCAAGAGTTTAAGAATAAAACTAAACAATAAATTAAATGTAGCAATAAAAGGCGCAACTAATTCGACCATCATAAATTCTATGAAATACAGAAATATTAGAAAGACATGAAAAATATAGAGGAATATTAAATAGCAAATGTCATGGAAAATAACCATAAAAATCAGTGATGATGTTTTACAAACAACTTGCCTTGCAGATGCAAGTGCTGCCAATTGAAAGCTCTGCATACCGGACGCCAGCAAGTTTATGGAGTCATCAGGAGAGCATGCGTACCGTTTCAGGGTCTACCTCTCGACGGAATCATTGCACACTGAAATGAGGCTCCGCCTGCTAGATCAGGTGATCATTAGATTTAGCTCAATATTCTTCTAGCCATTGCTCGTCGTTTTTTGTTTTTAACTAAATCCAGCGGCTTACCTTTGTTATAAAACAATAAACAACTCTAAAAGTGAGCGATAAAATACTATCAGCAATATAAACAAATATGTCCAATAAAAACTGGAAAAAATGTAGAAAAAATGGAGAGACAAGCACTGCAAAAAAACTAGTGTCATACAACAAAGAACGCCAGCAGCAAGAGATTACGTAAGATGATCCCAACATTCTAGTGAACATAATTAATAGGGAGTCATAAGTTGATAGCATAGTTATTTCATAAGATACAAGATGTGACAAAAGCTTTATTGGCCTCTTGGGGGGACAGGATATTGTATAGGCTCATGTTTATAAATATCTAATCAACAAAGCCATAACCAAAATTTGTAGTAGAGAGCAGGTTGTAGTGATTGACTGTCACATGGGGTTTAACAGTGTTCCGTAAAAGGGAACCTGTAAACATTGTCCTCGCGTAGAGTTGTGCCAATAATAAGTAGGTACATTAATCATACCATAGGTAAAATGATTAACTATTGTGGAAATAAGTGGAGAAATTATATGAACTGAACCCCGTTGAGTTCGATTTCAAACTCCATACGTGACTAACTAACTTAGTAGCTTTGTTTTTGTACCTGTGTCGGAAATAAAATATTTGATTAGAGTAGCGATTCTTGGAGTCTCCTTCACAGAGTCCGATATAACTCTTCTTATCAGTTGTGTTATAATCTAGCGTTGCAGTAACTTCTGCCTCATATATGACGGACTTAATCATACATTGCTTGTCGACATGACAGTTTCGTGGGTCTCGACAGTTACAACTGGGAGTGGACACATGGTGATGGCCTCGTGTGATGATACTCTTCATATTGGGGCAGTAGCTATATGATAATTTCACAGATCACCTGTTAAATATTATCCTGTACCCATGATTTTCTGGAAAATGCTTGTCTTAAGAGAGACAGGAAACTTTGACTTGTGTTAATTTTTACGTTAAGTGAAAAGGGGCGAACCAAATATTTTTCCCATGTCTATTTTCAGGTCTATTATTATTCTGGTTAATATTAGAGAGGTTCTACAATTCTATATTTAAGAGATGAGGCATTATGTACAGTATTTACATTATTTACATTCGACGGATATTTGTCCTCATCTTGTTTGTTGTTAACACAACGTTTCGGCTGATAGACCCTCCAGCCTTCTTCGGGTGTCTTGGGGGAAATTTCGAACCTGGGTTCTCATTCCTAAGGTATTTTTCGATTTTGTTATTATTATTATTATTATTATTATTATTATTATTATTATTATTATTATTATTATTGAGTGAGAGAGCAGTGCCCCATTATACCCATCATGCGTGCGTGTGTCACTTTTAGTGACGTTTGTACTTGTGCCTTTTGTTTTTTAAATTGCGAATAGCCACTGTAACATTTTATTATTATCACTTTATCATTCTACTGAATCAGCAAATGATTCGGATGGTATTTTCCATAAACTTACAAGGTGAGTTAGCTTTAACCCTAGGCAACCTAGATAGAACATTTTTCTGTACTTTTGAATAGACCATCAACCGTTGACATGAGGATAATAGAACAAACCTAACAACTTCCAGTTATAGAGGAGATGGCATTTGAACCAACTTTAAATGACATTCCTTTAGCTGTGAATAAGCTGAATAACAAGTATCCAGGATCTCACGGAATCTGTGCAGACGTCTCGAAATATGGAGGTAACAAATTGCCTGAAGTCTTAAATATATTAATTTGTCACTGTTGAGGAACAGAGGAAGTGCCTCAAGACTGGATTGATGCCGTTTTAGTCTCCTTGTATAAATCGGAACGAAAGGATCTGTGTGGTAATGTTCGTGAGATTTCGCTTTGTCTGTAGTTGGAAAGGTACTTGCTTGTATTCTGTTAGAGCGTTTAAATTCCTTCATAGTTTCAAATATAGTGTCTGAGTCTCAATGTGGTATTCGCTCCTCCAGGATTACGGCTGATTGTATCTTTACAATCAGACGATTTCAGGAAAAGTGCATTGAACAGAAACTTGCACTATACCACTACTTTGTTGATTTAAACAAAGGATTCAATATTGTTAATCAATACTTTGTGGCTAATTCTAAGGAAAATAAATTGCCCAGAAAAATTTGTAAACATGTTTAGGGCTTTATGTATATAGGCAAGTTTCTCAAGCTATAAAGGCTAGCGTTAACTTTGGTGGTAGGCTTTCTTAATGTTTGATTTTGGCTGGACCATCAACTTGAAAAAGATAGTTGTGATGTATCAACCTGCACGTTGTGCTGTTTGCAACTCCACTAAAATTTTTGTTGAGGGTAAGTTATTTGAGGCTATTGACTCTTTCACCTGCCTCCAAAGCTCTTTACAAAATGATGGAAATCTGAACACAGAAATACATCAGAGAAGTGCATCAAAGGGCAGCCCAAGTATTGGTGGTTTGGAGTTACGCGTTTGGCGCCAGCAACATATAAATAAAAACCCGTTTGTGTTACCATCATTGTAGTATTCCTTTGAAACATGGACCTCTTACAAAGGACATCTCAAATTGTTAGAAAGGTTCCACAAAAATACCTTCGTTACATTTTAAACATTAAATCGGATGTTTTTATTCCAGACAGATGTCTTTGCATCTGCAGTTATCAGTTCACTTAAATCCATGATCTTGAAAAATCAAATGAGATGGTCTCGCTACATCGTTCGAATGACGGATGAACGCACACCCAAACAGTTGTTTTATGACGAACTTGCAGAAGGGAAACGCAATCAGTCTATACCTAAAAAGAGGTTTAAAGACTGTATAAGGACTAACATGAAACCACTTGGAATGGATCGAAAAAGCCATGAAAAACCTTGCTTCGGATTGAGCTGGATGGTGAACAAAAGTGTGGAGTGGAGTGAAAGCATTTGGAAAAACCAAAATGACCCATGCGAAACTCAGATAATTTTTTTTAAATGCTATGATCAACGAGAAATGAATCCTTACCACTTCTACCACATACTCTGCCTATCCGTCTGTGAATACCTGTCAATGCCATGTATGCCATAATGTCTGCAAATCTAACGGAGGCCTCAAAAGACATTTTTAAATCCACAAATATCAGAACTAATCTGCAGCTCTTGGTGGTCAAAAGCAGATACGCAATTTATGTGGGTGTCTTTTCAAAACATTGTCTGGTTTAAAATCCACATCAGACACCATGATAGATCTAAGGTGGTGGTCAGACTCTGCATGAGGAAGTAGACAACCACCAATGTACGAGGTTTGATCAATGATTATCTGGACTGTTGCCATAGTAACGAAGCTAATGCATGCAGAGTGAAGCCGCTTGACACAGATTGACCTTAAATTATGTTGTGCATGCGCACAAAGTTTTAACGTTCTAGCTCACTTCCCCTGTATATATAGCAGTGCTTATAAGGAATGTGTGTAGCGTATGATCATCGCATTGACCATGACAAAGAAAGTTCTTATGGCGATACCTGCTCAGAGGCATGTGCAAAGTTGCAGAAAATGCATGGAGAGGTGTGTGTGATTCGCACACAAGTGTACGAGTGGTTCAGAAGTTTCCAAGATGGCCGAAAAATGTCGATATTGACAAACGTTTGGGGAGAGCTGCAACCAGAAGAACTGAGAGAAACATCGCAGATGTGCGTGCATCATCCGTGGGTTATCAGAAGATGTGCAGATTAGTTACAGTTCAGTTCATTATCACTGACGATTTGGGTATGAGACGCGTGTCTTCCAAGTTTGTGCCAAAACTGCTTTCAGCTAACCAAGAAGACACTCGGGTTTCAGTTGCACAAGATCTTGATTGTGTCGAGAACGATGAAAACTTTTTGAAAACTTTGCGTAAGTCTCTGAGCAGGTATCACCAAGATTTTGGCAACATTTGATGCAGATTCTCTGCCCAGCTTTCTCTGTCATGGTCAATGCGACAAACAGATGCTACACACCTTCCTTCCAAGCACTGCTGTAAACAATGGAAGTGAGCTAGAACGTTAAAATTTAGTGCACATGCAAAGAGAGTTCAAGATCAATCTTTGCCAAGCGGCTTTATTCTGCGTGCTTTAGCTTCGTTAGTATGGTAACAGTCCGGATACTTATTGATCAGACCACATAGGTATGTATGTATGTATGTATGTATGTATGTATAAGGCTGCAGGCAAGCAAATTCTTCTTGATGTGATAGCGTCTCTTAAGGATTGATAAAGCGATTGTGAAGAGACCTAAGGATAACTAAAATTAAGTTTATGAGCAAACAGATTGAAGTGTCCTGGCTGTGGTAATAAACTGACCGCGCGCAAATGACTTCCTTCGAAGTAAAAAGCATCACAGACACAGGAGGTAAGGAATTTTTCTAGTTTGTGCATATGTAACATTATAATCTTCGGGTGTTCATCTATCTTCATAGAAAGCGGGACCTGCTTATGCTAAAGAACGGATTCAATAAGGGGTTTTGTTAATTCATGTTTTATATTTTTGATTTTTATTTCCATTATTTTATCATTTATTATTATTATTATTATTATTATTATTATTATTATTATTATTATTATTATTATTATTATTATTATTGAGTGAGAGAGCAGTGTATGCCATCAAAGTGATACCGGGGTAAAATATACAAAGCCCAATATACCCATCATGACTACCCGTCTGATAAGGGTACACCAGGCACATGCATCACATGCAACATGGTGACCTCATATCAAGATAAACAGCGCATGACCTCGCATGCGGGGCCCAGTTAGAATTTTCTTCAGGTCGAGTAGCCCATCCCGCTCAAAAGGTCCCTGAATAAGGTTTGTTTAAGGATGTTGAGCAAAACACCCATGTTTCCAAAGGTGAATTATTGAAACCCCAAATAATTCCTCTCAACACATCAGAGATGCACATATCGTCAGCCACCAAGGGACATGCTCAACTGGTTAAGGTCAAACAACTGACAAGCAAATCTGTGGTATTAAGCAGAATATTTGCTGTAGCCCATTTTTTATACCAAGTCAAAAGAATGTACATGATAATACTTCCAATCAGTTAAGATGAAAAACCATGAGAGCCACTGCCTGGTACTGCATCAGGGCA
>NC_142937.1:52319391-52424391 GCF_046866305.1 Octopus bimaculoides | reverse complement strand
CACCTGCATGGGAACCAGTCAAGTCAGCACTGGCATCGGCCATGTTCGGATGGTGCTTTTTACGTGCCACCGGCACGGGGACCGCAACTACAATTTTCATTTGATTGTGATTTGATTTGATTTTGATTTTGATGTACTTGACTCAAGCACGGCTTGTCGCTCTACGATCCAAGGTACTTTTTGAGTGGGCTGGTTATGCGACCCTGGTGTAGGTTACAGCTGTGAACTCACTTTATTTGCCGGATCTTCTCAGTCACACCATGTCTCCAGAGGTCTCGACCTTTCGTCATTGCCTCTGTGAGGCCCAACGTTCGAAGGTCATGCTTCACCACCTCGCCCCATGTCTTCCCTCTACCCCGGATTCCTTCCATTATTGGTAAGTGGCACTTCTTCACACAGTTCTCCTCATCCATCCGTAGTACATGACCATACCAACACAAACGTCTCTCTTGCAACGCCCCCCCCCCCACACACACAGACACATATATTATTGTGTCTGGGGAGAGACATTCTCTTTTAGTGCCTTCTTAATTTAACACACTCACCGGTCTGATTTCCACTCATTTACTGGTGAGTGTGTTAAATTAATAAAGTACTAAAAGAGAATGACTCTCCCCAGACACAATAAAATATGTTTCAACACATGACTTCACATAAAGAATGTTGCAAACCACATACAAACACGAAATATATATGCATATATATATATATATATATATATATATATATATATATATATATATATATATATATATATATATAATTTTTTATTTAAAAACAGCAGAAATATAACAAAAGACTGTTACTCTGAGTTTCACGTTCCCGTTCGTCGGACAGTTTTGTTATGTGCTTACTCCGGTATATATATAATTCCTGTACATCACCTCCAAATTTTCTAGGCACAGGAGTGGCTGTGTGGTAAGTAGCTTGCTTACCAACCACATGATTTCGGGTTCAGTCTCACTGCATGGCATTTTGGGCAAATGTCTTCTACTATAGCCTTGGGCCGACCAAAACGTTGTGAGTGAATTTGGTAAACGGAAACTGAAAGAAACTCGTCGTATATATGTATATATATATATATATATATATATATATATATATATATATATATATATGTGTGTATGTATGTGTGTGTTTGTATGTCTGTTTGTCTCCCTAGCATTGCTTGGCAACCGATGCTAATGTTTTTATGTACCCGTCACTTAGCGGTTCGGCAAAAGTGACCGAATAAGTCCCGGGGTCGATTAACTCGACTAAAGGCTGTGCTCCAGCATGGCCGCAGTCAAATGACTGAAACAAGTAAAAGAGTAAATGAGAGAGAATATATATATATACACACATGTATGTATGTATGCATGTATGTATGTATGTATGTATGTATGTATGTATGTACATATGCACATTCCTTTCCACACATGCACACACACAGAAGACGTGTCTGTGGTCACCTTATGTCATCAAAACAGCACCCAGATCCTATATCTTCCTAAGATCTTACCTTGCTATTTCTAAAAAAGTTGCTGACATTGTGTGACCGGATTGTCACAGCTGGAATATCGTTGACCATACGTTTGCTCTTTGAGAATGTTAAACTTCAGTAACTTAAATTTATACGGGTGAAAAATCATGTTATTATTTTCACCCATGCGAGTTTGCATATCTAAGTGACGTTGATGGAAGAGGTAAATGTATTGTGTTCCAGATCGGCGATGAAATTATTGGACCAAGTATTGAGAAAAATAAATATAACATGTGGAGGAAAGGCCATTGACTTAGTTGAGTTTGAGTGGTTAATTCAGAGGAGAAGCAGATAGAAGCGACAAAGAATAGCAACAATGTGTCCATGAGTAGCGTGTCAGTTGTTGCCACTCTATTACTGTATTGTTGTTTTTGTTGCTTGAAACTACAAGTATCGACTTCACCATGACATCTTTTTGTGTATTTTGAACCACATTGTACAATGTATTCTTGGCGGGATGTGATTTGAAGATTTATTAACTACTTTCTCTAGCACGTTTAGGGACAGCGTAAAAGCTTTCTCATTGAGTCGTTGCCAAAGATGTTTATTTCTGTAGCAGCATATCTTTTCTATATATCTGAACAGTTCCCAAATAATACAAGTGAATTTCAAAGAAGTTCTGTAAGTCGAAACTGATACATACTCTATTCCCTAAAAGAACACGAAGTTAGTATTCTATGTATTTGGTAATGTGTAAGGTTTCCATGGAAGAAAATTAGAGTGTGTGCAGACTAGCATTTTTCGGGAACTCTATGAGATCAAATTGTTTATATTTAGGGAAGTTTTGATATTTGGAGTGTTTGAATCTCGATATTCTTAAAAGATATCATATTGCTTGCTATTCGTCGAAAGGGAGTGATCGACATAGAGTCGATCGTAGAACACAAACGCGTGCGCGCGCGCACTAAACATCCATATAATTCAGAAAAAAATAAGATAGCTTTTATATAAGAAAATAAGAAAATTAGTTAAAAGCGGAAAATTGAAACCCTTAACTTCATACGATCTGACACTCCTCAATCTATATTTAATAATTTCTTCTGCCTAAAAGCTTAGAGTAGAAAATACTGAACAGTATAACGTAGCATATTAATATGTACATTAGGCGCTAATGTACAGGATTATTTTAGTATTGTAAAAAGTATTGTAGCTTTATGGTATGTAAAATAAGCAGTTGCAGCTTTCATGGCTGTTCCTATAACATTATAATTGAAATAAGATGAAAAGAATCCGACAAGGTTTGAAATAGTATCACTGCTTTGCCTGGTCGGAAGAAGGTAGTCTCATGTCCCAAAGCGTTTTACACATTACTTAATGTTTTGAAATAAAAAGTTATAGCATTTTTTTAACCTCATAAAACGTAGCTTTAATTAGAGATGTTCTAAATATCCTTTGTATACACGTTTTCCCTCAAGATGGATTATGACTTTCGCATCGTCTGTGTCTCGGAGTTATTAATGTTTATTGCCCTTAAACATTAGATGAGTATTACACAACTTCGTATGAACACAACACTTCGCCAGGGAGAGTGTACAACTGATTCAGTTGAATATCCGGTATTTTATTGATTCAGATCTTTGCGAACTTCACAAAAGCATAACACTTTAGAGAATAACACAAATAAAGCATTAGAATTTCTGTCAGTCAGCTTAACATCACCAGCTGTTCCATGTCTGCCTTCTCTTGTTTCAAACGTTTCGTCAAGATGTTATGCCCCCAGATTAGCACCCTCATTATCTCTCATCACTTTTGTGGTCCTTTGATCTCAGTTCTTTCATTCCTTTTCTGGTAAAACTATTTTAAAAATGCTAGAAATCCAATCTCTGCTGCGCCACTTGCGCATCATAGGATTGTTGCAAATGACCCACATACATCCAAATCCCATAATGAAACAAGTCACGACAATAGATTTCTATACAAAAATTAAGGGAAATTGCGAATATAACACGATCTTAAATTTCCGAAAGAAATTAGAGCTTATCTATCTATCTATCTATCTATCTATCTATCTATCTATCTCTCTCTCTATCTATCTATCTGTTTGCCTGTCTGTCTGTCTGTCTGTCTGTCTGTCTAGCTATCGATCTATCGATACAATATTTGCATGTATGTATGTATGTATGCGTGTATGTAGATACGATATCTTTTATTTTAGTGATTAGACTGTAGCCATGCTGGAGCACCGCCTTGAAGAACCTTTAGTCGAATGCATCAACCCCATAACTTACATTTTATAAGCATGGTACTTATTCTAGTGAACCCTTTTGCTGAACTACTAAGTTATGGGGACGTAAACACCAACACTGGTTGTCAAGCGGTGATGAGGTGACAAACACAAGCACAAAGACACATACACACACACACACAGATATATATGTATATATATAATATTAGGGATAAAAATCCAAATTTACAGGTAAAAACTCAATTCAATTCAATTTATTAAAAATTAAAATTAAATTAAGTTTCACAGTATAAAATATAAATATATAGTTTTAGAGAAAATAACTAAGGTTCATGAACTCATCGATGAAAATCCACAGTCACATATAGAAAATTAATAGGATCTTTTTGGTTTGACGGGTAACATTTTTCATTAATGTTTTATGTAGTGTTTTTGGTACCGAAACACTTTCAAACTTCGTATACTTCTATATTTTGTATTATAGAACAGATAAAAAATTTTGTATTCGAAGTTATTTCATGTCAAAAGTTGTCGTATTTCGGTAATTTCAACCAATCACTGACGTCTATTGAGGTGAAAACAATTAATGCCGTGGAATGTAAACAGCGGTGTCATGGGATCTTTTCTCTTGAATAAAATTAGTGCCGTTGTTTGTCAACAACAACTACCCGTGTTACTCTTATTTATGACATCGTGCGTTTGTACTGGTTTTAGCTTTAGGGTCTTAGGGTTAGGGTTCGGGTTTTAGAGTTAGGGTTAGTTTTAGGATTACGGTTAGGGTTATGATTTTTTTTTGCCATAACCTCACTCATAACCCTAACCCTAACCCTAAAACTCATAACCATAACCCTAACCCTAACCCCAACCCTAACCCTAAAACCATAACCCTAACTCTAAAACCCGAACCCTAACCCTAAAACCCTAAACCCTTACTAGGGAATAATGATATAATTAAACAGCGAATAACACTCTTGACACCGGTAAAAATTATTGTTTAAAAAAGAGCAGTAACTGTATTCAGCTGAATAGACGTCAGTGATTGGTTGAAATTACAGAAGTATGACAACTTTAACATGAAATAACTTATTAAGAACTAATTTTTGTTAAGAACGCTAAGAGAAAAAGATGTTTTATATGACACATTCTACCAGTATCCCAAGTTTGAAAGTGTTTCGTTAAGAAAACAAGTGTTGCCCGTCAAACCAAAAAGATCTAATTAATAAGTAAAAGCACAATAAATAAGTATAATATAATACAAGTAAATATTATAAGATATTTGGTTATGAAATTTGGTTATGAAACACGTGTAGTCGTTTTATTATCATTATCTTATGATATTTACTTTGTATTACTTATTTATTGTGCTTTTACTTGTTAATTTTCTATATGTGACTGTGGATTTTCATCGATGAGTCCATGAACCTTGGTTCTTTTCTCTAAAGCTGTGTATATATATATATATATATATATATATATATATATATATAACGGGCTGCTTTCAGGTTCCGTCTACCAAATCCACTCACAAGACTTTGGTTGGCCCGAGTCTATAGCAGAAGACTCTTGCCGAAGGGACCACGCAGTGGGACTGAACTTGGAACCATGTGGTTGGGAAGCAAGCTTCTTACCACACAGCGACGCTTGCGCTTGGATACACACACACACACACACACACACACACACACACAAAGTTAAAGAATTAGGGTTTATAAAGTAGGCGTTAAATGCAATACCCAAAACTTGTTTCAGGGTAAGTTCCAGATAGTTTGTCTGCGAAGCACGTTCACGACTTATGGCTATTAGACGTCATCAGCGATACTTTGCACTCACTGTTGGATCTACGTCCAGAAATTCCAGGGTGCGCGCAGGATGTATCTTAAACATTATAAGAGAAGACGGATTATAACAAAGAGCATTTATTAGTACAATTATTTCGGCTTCAAATTCCACTGCTCCCTAGAGGGTGTAGAACGATGCAATAACACTAGAAGCAACGCACAGTGCAAAGAGTCTCTTCAGGTGACATAATATGCTTATGAGTTCGCAGATTTACATTTCGATTTCGTTTCAGGGTAAATGGTGGTATTGAGAGATTCTAGCAGTTCGGATGCATGTGTGCTAGTGAGGAAGATTTGGTTAGGAATAAAATACAAGAATAAAAACACAAATCATTTAGCATGAAGCGGGTGGGGGTGTTAATATTTGTTGCCATGGTGTTATAGCTAAAGATAAAAATAAAAATGAAAATAAAGAAAATATAAAGAATTTAGTGTATTTGGAGGGGCCATATATTGAGCGGCCCAGTGTGTGTAACACTACGGCGGTCATGTATGACGCCAAGGTCAGATTCAGGCCTTTTGACTTTGTGGCTGCGAACGTTTAAACACACGCACAGACAGACACACATTCATAAGTATACGTATGCGCGCACGATTGTATACATTCACACGTATGTGTGTCTGCCCACCCGCACCAGAGCACACACACGTGGGTACGTATGTATTATACATACGTACACACAAACATCAATCATCATACCAATTGGCACAGACATCTGAATCCTCCCATACACAGACATACACACGCTCGTATACAGATGGTGTCACTCTACTCGAGCACACAGTCAACCCTCCATACCCACACACGCACCAACCAGCACACGCGTGCACACACACACACATACACGGGTTCAGAGACGCCCACACCTGTTCACACGCACAGACAGGTACTCAAACCTATACATACGTATGTGTAGATACGCATACACTGACACATACATATACAGACATATGCGCGCACACACACAGCCACTTGTGAATGCGCGCACATACTTGCACACAATCGTATATATACGTACATATATCACCACATACCTCTACACACACCTGCACACGGGTACAGCTTCTTGCATGCGTACGGTCAAACACATAGGCACACACATGCACATACATATGCCCATCCGCACGCACATATTTACTCTCATGCACTCTTACACCCACCTCATAGACAGACATAGAAACCTATATGAATGTACATACATAGTATCATGCCTGTAGGTATACACACACACGCGCGCACACAATACACACACATAGATAGATAGATAGATAGATAGATAGATAGATAGATAGATAGATAGATAGATAGATAGATAGATGTACGCATACGCACATACAACTACGTCCACTTTGCATACATATGCACACACACAGTTTACGCACATGTAAGATTGTTCACACACATATATAGGCACAGATCAATAAAAGGTAATGGATAAATGTACATAAATTCTTCCGTAGGCATTTAAACAGATAAAGCAGTCAATGCAATCATAAGAGATTCACAGCTCATTGTGGATTACGGTAGTGAGGGTGCCGTGTTTACGAGGTGGTAATAGGTAAAGGTCGCTTTCTTGGTGTGTAAACAGCGTGCAATCCGTTCGGTTAGTTTATTAGTTACTTTTTCCCTAGTAAGCAGAATAGATATGGATTCCTCCGAGCACAATCCACACCTCCTAGAAAGTGTGTTATAAGGTTGCACGTGCGATGATAGCTCATAGCTGGCGTTGATAGTTTTCAGTTGTCAGAGAAAGTCCGCCTGTGCTGTCGCATGTCACTTCTTTGCTTTTTTGAAGCTAGAGACATGGTTGCGGTATCTATTCTTGAATGAAACGGCCGTAGTGCCTACGTACACGTACGGGCCTCCCCATATATGCACTGTGCATTTATAAATGATGTTACGAGTAATGCAGAGGCTATCGAATAGGCATTTAGATTTATCCCTACACGAGCACCGCCCAATAAATGCTTTTTGCTATACACCATCTTCACATTTCATCTTTAATACACATACACGCGCGCGCGCATATATTGCTCTATAATTTAGAGTGTGATTCTCTTTCGGATTTATGATTTACTGACGATCCATTTCGTTCCAGCCAGAATGTTTTGCAAAGACCACTTGGTTTGTGTTAAATAGCTGTCCGGCAGGCCGCGCTTCTACATATTGACGAAAGCCGCTTAGTCTCTCGAAAATATGGAAATATGGAACGATATGACCTCGGATACTCTACTAAGAACATTCCCTACACCATCTAACGAACTGTATACTAGAATGCTGCAGGAAGAATGACAGACCTAATAAAGAGAATGCGATAGAAGGCCTTCTACCACGGCCAAGCCACGCCATCCCCGAAACCAACACATACATGATCAGATCTAGGAGGTACAAACCGGGGATCAAGGACCTTCAGGCCTTCGAAGCAGACCTGCTGGACATCATTCCCGGGCTAAAATTCTGTAAGTCCTCTTGTCCTTTCCACCGTACGGTCTGTATCTACATTAGACTACTAAAAACTCCGACAGGTCCTTAATCTTTTCAAACAAAACAAGAAACCTATATAAGATAGACACCCATACATATAACAGACTATTATAAGACAGCATTACACAGAACTATATGTTTCTTTACTAGCCACACAGGGCTAAACACAGACACACAAATAACATCAGCAATTAAACCAAACAGTTAACCAACGACTTAGACATTGTAGATAGGTTAGAAATTTTAATCAAAATGAATTCCTTTATCACTATCAAAAACCATAAGTAGAACTTTGCCTCTAGACCTAAGTGCCGCCTGATCAACTCGGCTAAATCCGTGATCGGACCGGCGAGCAAACACATACTGGGGAACATCAACAACGACATAATGGTCCACCAACCTCTCCCTATGGCGCAGCACCAACGAGGTGATTACATGGTTTGATACCAACAAGAGGAGGAGCAGAGTAAGGTTCACCCAGTTCGCCATAGCCGATTTTCACCTGTCTATATCGAAAGGGTTACTAGTCGACGCATTTCCCTTGGCTAGGGTCTTCACTGATATTAAGCGACATAGACATGCGAACTAGGAAAACAGCGATTTTTAATAAAGGTTCGACCTGGGTGAACCAAACCAACCATGTGGGCTCATTTGACGTAGCAATGAGGGCCTACGACAGCGCTGATATATGCGACCTCATTGGGTTGTATATTCTGGATACCCAAAAAAAGAAATTCGCCTCTGTCCTCTTTGATCTTTACAGAGATGACGCCCTGGCTATCTCTAGAGGGGCCAACAGGAGGCATAGGAAAGATCTGATTAGCACCCATAGCTCCATGGGAGTGAAAATTACAATAGAGACAAACCTCATTACTGCGGACTTCTTAGATATCACGCTTGGCTCTAGTACATACAGACATCGGCTTGGGCTCTAGTACATACAGGCCCTACTGCAAGCCAAACGAGAGGCTGGCATATATTAGCACAGGCTCTTGTTACCTACTCATCGTATTCTGAAACATGGTGAAGGGTGTCAGCAATAAAATTTCGAACCTTTCCTCTAGCCAAGGTATTTTCGACGCAGCAGTTCTCTACTACACCAAGACCCTACCTGCTAACGGATTTAGTGACAGCATCACCTACACGCCGGGCCTTAACACCGGTAGAAGGAAGCGCCATCAAAATATCGTTTGGTCTGCCCCTCTCCCGCTTCTCCCTCAACATAAAAACGTGTGTAGGTAGGATATTCTTTAGGCTAGTAGATAAGCATTTAACACAATCACATACGTACGGACACCTATTCAACAGACACAAACTAAGTGCCTCTTTTAGCCATGCCCCCAATATTAAGCGTATTTTAGTTAAAACCCCTAGGCCACGAGCGGAGGTGCGATGCTCATGTAGGGGACTACAGAAGATGCCCTTTGGGAGGCCAATGCAAAACCGATGGAGTTGTATAGGAGGCTGAAGCGGTATCACAAATCCTCGTTTATGAATCCCGGAAAGACGTTATGTCACGTCCCTGGCCAGCCACGTGTGGCACCTGAAGGACGGAGCGACTCCACATGTAATCACATGAAAGATCCTAGAAAACGTTACAAGCTGTGCATAGCAGAATGGGCGAGGATATTAAAGAACTCCCTCAACCTGGGGAACATCTTAAATTCCAGGACGGGAATCTTCGGGCCCTGCTACCACTTCACGCGATTCCTACTGAAATCTTCAAACCTGTAAGCTGACCGGGTAGATTCCGGATAATAGTCTAAGGGAAACAATCCATTGTGCTTGACCTTTCTTCTTTGTCTGTGTGTTCAAAAACTAATCACGTGGCCTTTTCTCACTTTTGAAGAGAGGTTATAGGCCACCGGCTATTAGGGTCTGACGTGACGCATATAAAGCTAATCGCTTTATGGACACGAAACCCTGGGTAACATTAAGAACCGGCCATAACTATCTTTCTCTAAATACTATACTACTCTATAACTTAGAGTGTGCTCCTCCTTCGGATTTATCATTTTCTGACGATATGTATTATTTATATTATTATATGATTGACCGCCACGCATCCGTTTCCAAATAAATTTTATCTTAATAATTTCGATGCAACCCTTAATGTTCTATTTCTTTCTCTTTCCCTCTCCCCTTCGTTTCCTCTCTCTTCCTTTCTCTAATTCTTTTCCTCTCCCCTTCACCGTTCTCTGTCTGTCCCTCTCTCCCTCACTCTTCCTCCTTTGCTCTCGTTGCTCGCACGTGACCATCAGCCATCTTTCTTTTCTTAACATGATTTTCTTTCTTTGCTTCCGATCAGCTGCTCTTGTCTGTCTCCTGTCAAAGGATGTTTCTCTAGCGTTAGCCACTTCACCCCGTTTAGTCTTAACAGCTCTTCCTGTTTGTTTTCGCTGTCCTGTTTTTGTAACCAACATTGACCATCTGCAAAATCACAAATTTTATTAAATTTGCTTTGCCGGAGCAACTGTTTTGGTGAAGGCGTATCTTGTGTGAATTGCTCGAAATACGGAGTAGAAAAAGAGCCGATAACTGATGAAGGGTCGATCTTTATGTTGCGTGTCTTGTTTTCCATTTGTTTCTTTCATTGTTCGCAAAAAAGTTCGTATTCCATGTTTTCGTATTTAATGTTGCTTACGTTTTGTGACGTCCTGTGCTCGTATATGAATATGTACATACATATATACGTAAGTATGTAGATATATGTTTGTATATATGCATATATGCATATATTATTTATATTATCATATATATACATACATATATATATATATATATATATATATATATATATATATATATATATATATATAATTTTGTTTAAAAGAGTTCCAACACTGTCTGTTTTTTATGTTTTATTTATATTCCTGCAGAACTAATGTGGGGTATAGAATATGGAATATACAATATATAATATAATATACAATATACAATATAAAATAGAATAAAATAAAATAAAATAAAAATGGATGGCACCATGAAAGAAAGTATTGAATGTAGATGAAATATTGAGTGTTCAATATAAAGGATCAAATATATAAATATATAAATATAAATATAAATATATAAAGGCGACTCGAGTTTCAGTGCTATTTCCCTTCGTCATGGCCGGTATGACAGACTTTAACAGACTGTAATAAGTTGGCTGGTTTTCTGTCTTTTATACCAATTCCTTTGGACGGCAGCAGTAGGTGTTTGGCTATTTTTAGAATTGATGTCAAATCTATTTTTAGAAATGATATTTTAATTTATTGTTTTGTGTGGGTTGTAGGGATAAGATTTTTAAACCCCAGTAGGTGTTTGGCTGTTCTTAGAAATGATGCCAAATCTATTTATAGAAATGATGATATCTGAGAGATTTTTTGTGTTTTGGTTACAGGGATAAGATTTTTAAACCCCAAGTAAGATGGATTTAATCATTGTTTGCTAAGAGTGGGTTTGAATTTCTTAATAAAGTCCTTTTCTTTGCATTTTCTTTCAATTTCATTCCGGTTGTAAAGTTTATGGAATGGAAATATAATAAAAGTTTGATGACCACATGTTGCTAGATGGTTACTCAGTGGTATTTGGCGGACTTCTGGGTTTTTAATCTGTTGTCGATGTACCCGTGAGCGTTCCGATAGTGCATTACCTGTCTGGCCAACGTACAATTCTTCACAATTAGGGCATTTGATGCAGTAGATTAGATTTCTACTTTTGCAGTTCATGTTCGCATTGGTGAATATTTTCCCTGTTTTTGTGTTCATATATGGGCCGGTATGGATTGATCGGCATGTGCCGCATCGGCTATCATTGCATTTGGATACAGTGAATGTTTGATTTTTGTTGCTGAGGTCAAACCTTGCCTTTGTTAATAGTTTTTTCAAGTTTTTAGGTTGTCTCTTACTGAGAGTTATATTTTGATCTGTAATGATATCCCATCTTCCCAAAACCACTGAAACAAATTCATTCCTACTGAGCTTCGATGTAGTAAGCCTATACACAAATATCCCACATAAGTTAGGAATAAAGTCGGTTGAATACTGGGTAAACAAACACAGAGAAGCAATTCCCAACAGGTACACGGTGACATTTATACTAGAATCAGTGAGACTTATCCTGGAAAATAATACGTTCTTCTTCAATGGTAAGAACTATATCCAAATTAAAGGCACGGCTATGGAGATGTTGAAACTAATAAGAGTTTATTATCAGTAAAAATCGATCATTATCCCTTACAGCTGTTTCAGTTAAGCTTCGTGAAGTCAAATAACTATTAAAATCATATTTCTGAGCTTAATCTCTTCGGAGGGAGAAAGAATATACCCTGAGATATTTTGTGTGCTAGCTGTTTTAATCATCACAGCAGACAGAATAATACTGTTTATGATTAGTAATGGTATATGTCTAGGCGAGAGGGTAACAGGTTTCTTATGGGTAAGATATAGTATGCGAATATAATTAGGGTAATACTAATGGTATATGTCTAGGCGAGGAGGTAGCAGGTTTGTTATGGGTAAGTTATAGTATGCAAATATAACTAGAGTAATGAAGAGTAAATAAATAGAGATTAAGGAGTAAATTACAATGTGAATAACGCACATATGATTGAGGTGAGGAATTAGATTACATTTGTAGGTTATATACAAAATTGAGAAAAACTTATCTATACATAAAAAATACTCTAATACTTGCTATCACGCGATGATACATTCATCTGTTAATTCAGTATACATACATATATACATGTAAAATACATACACACATATATACATACATATATATATATATATATATATATATATATATATATATATATATATATATATATATATATATATATATATATATATACATGTGTGTATGTATGTATGTATGTATGTATGTATGTATATACACGAGACTGAAGAAACCGGAAGTAATTAGCTGATCTCTGCAACCTGAAAGATATTTCCTCATCCAGGGAGCAAGAACGGCTGAGTGTGCTGCCCAGGCAGACAAACTTGTCTACTACCTTCAGAATTGTTCCTTCAACCAAGAGAGCTGGTTTCACATATGGATTTCCTAGTGCAGGCTGGAACATTACAACAGTCTTGTCCAGGCTAATGTCTTGCAAGAAGCAGAAATGCAATTCATGAGTAATTGCATGTCATCCACTGTATGAGTGACTAAGTCACAGTCATCTGCATAAAGGAGGTCACCAATAATAGACTGGAGAGCATTTGAATTGGCAGCAAATCTGCGAAGATTAAAGAGGCGGCCAGAAGATCGATATCTGACATATATGGTCTCAGCATGGCATCGCAAGGCAAACAAAATTTTCTGTGTACCGTGCATGTGTACTAACATCGCTCCTCTACTCTTATGAGACATGGACTCTGTACAAACATCAGGTAAGGGTCCTTGAACACTTTCATCAGAGATGTCTCAGACACATTCTCAATGTTGGCTGGACCTCAAAAACTCCAGACACACAGGTCCTGAGGACAGCTGATATCTTGAGTATTGAGGCAATGGTGCACAAGCGACGGTTACGTTGAACTGGACACCTTATTAGAATGAAGGATAGCAAGATTCCTAAACAGATGCTATATGGAGAACTTGTGAATGGAAGGAGACTCCGGCAGAAACAAAGACTGCGATTTAAGGACTGTGTCACGTCCTCATTAAAGGCCTGTGATTAGCAGGACACTGAGTGGGAGAACAATGCCTGACATCGCCACAGATGGAGGAAGCAGGTTAAGGAGGGGATCGACACTTTTGAGAGAGCACCTATCCAGTAGGAAGAACTTAAGCGAGCTGTGCGAAAGCGCACGGCTTGTATAGTGAATGGGGAAAGCTTGGTCTGCAATGTTTGCAGTCGTGTATGATGTGAAGAGCAGGGCTCATTAGCCACCAACTGAGCCTCAAATGCAAAATATAAGTTAGTACTAGAGCGCACAATGTTTCTGAAGGTCAGCAATGGTCTCCCCCGGTCACGAGTGGACGGCCATCATCATATACATATATAAATTGACAGAATGAGATAAAAAAAACCAAGGCGGTAAATAGATTTCATACCATTTATCAAGTAAAGGTCTTACAGCTGTTTCCGATATATTTCGTATATCTCTTCGTCAGAGACGGTACGAGAAAATGTTTGAGTATTAATTATTGTAGAGAAAATATGAAATGCAGAGGGAAGTAAGAGAATGAATATAGAAGTGAGATACATGAGGATATTGTATTTACAGTTCCATTATTCAAGTAGAATGGTGTATATAAGTGGTAAAAGAGTTTTGGGGTGAAATTTTCTTGTACCTATTGTGTATGCATGTATGAACATCCAAACGGATACACGCCAGTATGTATGAGTATGTTTGTATATATCTATGTTTGTATATATATATATGCGTATATATGTATATATGTATGTATGTGTGTATATATGTGTCTATATATATATATATGAGCGTGCATACGGTAGATGTGAGCATGTGAGCATGTATGAGTACGTGTATAGTTATTTTATATAAATATGGATTTGTATGTGGGTACATGTATAAATATATATATGTACACATACGTGCCTCTGTATGTGTGTGTGTATCTGTGTGCGCGCGTGTGTGTGTGTATATACACATACATGAGTATACGTGTGTGTGTGTGTGTTAGTATGCAATGCTTTTTTATATATATACAAAAATGGATACGAATGTGTGTGCATGTGTGTGAATGCGCGTGAACATACATGAGTTTGTACGCGTGTGTATGTATGTGTTGAAGTACGTATATATACACTTTTATTCTCTACCCTCTCATCTCTTCTTCTCTCTCCCCCTAACTTCTCCCTTTCTCCTATCACTTTATTCTGACCACTAGCTAACACACCCTCACCTCTTCCTTCCTCCAATCACTTTATTCTGTCCACGAGCTAATACACCCTCTCTCATTTCCTTCCCTCTCTCTTCATTTCTTTTTTGTCTCCCTCACTTTTGCTTCTCTTTTTCCTCCCATTCTCTCTTCATGTTTTTGATCTGACCTATCTCCTCTTTCTAATCATACGCATCTCTCCTCCCTCTATCTTTCCTTTAACACTACCAACACATTTTAATTCACACCAAAAAAATACCCCTCGATTGACCAACACTGTTTACAAGGTTCAATGCTTAGAATGACTAAATATAACCACCATTGGAAGTCACATACCAGGTACAAGAAAATTTCTTCACCAAAAAATGTTTTCACCACTTATATACACCTTTCTACTTACAATATCTTTATGTATCTCACTTCTATATTCATTCTCTTACTTCCCTCTGTATTTCATATCTTCTCTACAATAATTAATACTCAAACATTTTCTCGCACCGTCTCTGATGAAGGGATATACAAAATATCCCGAAAACAGCTGTAAGACCTTTTCTTGATAAATGTTATGAAATCTATTTACTATCTTGGTTTTTTATCTCAATCTGTCAATCTATATATATGCATGTTAATACATGACCCACGTTGGACTCCTCATTCGTATCATTATTAAGCCTGGAGCTTAACCATGGTTTTACCCGATGTCTTTTGGGTCTTCCTGACACCAATACCTTTCATATCCTATATATATATATATATATATAGAGAGAGAGAGAGAGAGAGAGAGAGAGAGAGAGAGGAGAGAGAGAGAGAGAGAGAGAGAGAGATAGAGAAAATAATAAATGGAGCAAAACGCATATAATCAATAAGCTCCTTTAATATGTTTCAAAAATTATGTGCACTATACTCCAAAGTGAGAGGTGCTGGAATATGCACATAAATTCATCGGGAGGGAACCGTATTTCAAATGCAAGATTTGCATTAAATGCTAAGGTTACGTACGAGTAATAACACTGTTTAATTTGGACATCGTTTTTGAGTGTTGGTAGCTGACTACTCTTTCATAGTAGGTAGTATCTTGTAAGAGACAGAGTTTTTATAGTGTTCTGTGTCCATAATTACAAGATTACTACCCTTATTTGCTTCCTTGGTCGTGATATCATTATTGTTTTGTAACTCGTGGATGATTTCAAATTTTACTGGTATTGGATTTTAATTTAGGTTGTGGTAGTTTACAGGTTTAGGCTTGAAAGATTCACAATTTTTGGTTTTTCTTGGTTGGTATGTACCACCTGGTACCGTGGATTCTGTTGTCTCTAGAAAATGATTTCTAGAGGTTGTTTTGTCTCCGGTATTTCGGTGGAAACCGGTCAAGTTAATAAACATCTTAAAAAAGCCTCTGCAATTTCAAATCCTCTTTTCTCTCTCTTTCTCCCCTCTCTCTCTCTCTCTCTCTCTCTCTCTCTCTCTCTCTCTCTCTGTATATGACGAAGGGAAATAGCCCTGAAACTCGAGTCGCCTTTATATATATATATTTATATTTATATATTTATATATTTGATCCTTTATATTGAACACTCAATATTTCATCTACATTCAATACTTTCTTTCATGGTGCCATCCATTTTTATTTTATTTTATTTTATATTGTATATTGTATATCATATTATATATTGTATATTCCATATTCTATACCCCACATTAGTTCTGCAGGAATATAAATAAAACATAAAAAACAGACAGTGTTGGAACTCTTTTAAGCAAAATAATATATTCCTCTATACACAATCATACAAAAAAACCCACCTTTTTTGTATTTATTTTTACTCGCATATATATATATATATATATATATATATATATATATATATATATATATATTATAGATATATGTCAGGTCGCTCTTGAGTGCTACTGGTACCATGTAGTCCAGTACAACCTGTTACATGGTCGAGGCGTCAGTAACTAAACTGGCAACCCCACCAGGCTTCCTTGGTGAGGTGGGTGTTTGCTGGACACCCTGTGGGACAAAAAGTAAGACACGTCAAAGGGCGGAGGAAATACATACTGAAGTAAATGGCAAAAAGAGCTCTGGAACATTTTGTTCTGTGGTCTGGCCTGGCAGGTGTCCCAGAGCACTACAGCCTGGATCCAGTCGTCATCGCATCTGTGAGTAAATTCAGCTTAAGACACAAGCCTATGAATATAGGATGTTGGAATGTTCGAACGTTATTAGATAATGATTGTCTGAAATCTCGTCCGGAGAAAAGATCTGCGCTTATTACAAAAGAGTTACAGCGATATTATATGGATGCTGTAGTGTTAGCTGAAACGAGAATTTATAGAAAGGGGAATTTCGTTGAGAAATCTGCTGGTTATCATTTATTTTGGAGCGGTAAAGAGGAGACCTGTAAGAAAGAATCAGGTGTGGGATTTGCAATCAAAACCACTCTAGCTTCAAAACTTGAGGAACTACCATGTTGTCATTCGGATCGTTTAATGTCATTAAGGCTGCCATTAAGAAACGTCGCTATGCAACACGCATAAGTGCATATGATCTAACTATGAATTCATCAGAGGATGATAAACTTGCCTTCTATCTATCACTTATAGAGATTATACGCAGCATCCCCCATGATGACAAAGTTGTCATTTTAGGTGATTTTAATGCTCGCGTTGGTGCAGATTGGGAGACTTGGGGTGTCTTAGGACTGCATGGGGTTGGGAGTTCCAACAGTAATGGTTTACTCCTGTTACAAATGTGCGTAGAGATGGATTTGTGTCATGAATACTATGTTTTAACTGAAGAATAAATATAAAACGACATGGATTCACCCAAGTTCAAAGAACATGGCATCTTATAGATTACGTCCTCATCAGGAAACGAGATACTAGGGGCTTTGCTAATGCTCGAGTGATGTGTAGTGCAGAGTGCTGAACTGATCATAGGTTTTTGTATACCAAGGTGAATTTTGTTGTGAAGCCTAAGGTTAGATCAAATAATGACAAGTTACCTTAACGGATTGATGTCAATAAACTTAAGCTTCCATCAGTACGCAATGAGTTTGTGAGTGAGATAAATAATTTGTCCTGTGATGGAAGTAGGAAATCTGGCTTTGTTGTAAAAAAAACACCAAGATTGGTTTGACAATAATGATGAAGAAATTAGTCTTATCTTAAAGGAGAAGCGAAAGGTATTTAATATGTTGCAAAATATTGACATGTCATCAAACAGGACAGTGGCCACATATTTCGAGGCAGTAAAAGCCACAGTACAGAGGAAACTGAGGAGGACGCAGGAAAATTGGTGGAGCGATAGATGCGATGAAATCCAAGAAGCTTCAAATGCTAACAATTCCAAACTTTTTTACTCTCTCTTGAGAAAAGTTTATGGGCCAGTTTCATCAAAGGTTGCGCGGCTTCGGAGTAAGGATGGCACAGAATTATTAACAAATCCTAAAGATATTGTTGGGAGATGGAAAGACCATTTTGATGAGTTTTACCCTAAGGTCTACATCAAAATTCGAAAGCGCGATCCGGCTATGTACGCTGGGGATTTACTTCCCTTTGTCAGTCAATTAGACAGTGATTTTGTGGCTTTGGAGTTATTTCAACTCTTATGTTTATCAGAAGTGGTGCTAGTCAGTACCTTCTGTCACTTTTGTGACTTCTAATAATTTTGCCTTTAAGTTCTGATTGCTAATAAGCCACCCTTTTTAATTGATGTGTATTTATATATATATCAATATATGTGTATGTATATACGTATATTATATATATATACAGTCTGTGTGGAAAGAGGTTGTTCTTTCCTAGGGATATTTATCCAAGCATACACCGGTTTAGTTCTATATCAATTAAGGACACTGGAAATTCGACATGTGCATATTTACTAGTATTTATCGTTGGGTCTTCTTCGATATTAGTACCTCAGACTTTTGAAATTCCAGTCGTCGCTATGGAAGTAGGAAAAGATTTTAACAATACAAAGAAAATGGAGAATGCATACACAGAATAATCAATATATTTATTATAATAGTCAATTCATGTTGTCTGTTCATAACCTTGAATATATATATTCATTGAATTTAAATAAATTTAATTAAATTATACACAATAATACCTAAGATCTTAAAGTTAAATATACTTTCTTTGTGTTTAAATGATTTTAGGTAAAAAGAAAAAACAATGTGTATATGTGTATATGATAATTAAGAATTATACTTCTATGCCTTTAATTAAATAAACAAGTATAAGACCCCAAAATATCAACTAATATATCCAGATAAATAATAACATTAATAACTAATATAACTTCTTACAATAAGAATAAACAAAAAATTAGTAAGTAAAAAGTAACAAATAAGTACATGCCTAGATTTATTATTTTTACCAATAAATAAGAACATATATATTGTGAACATGATAGATAGTACAAATGGTAAAGGCAGGTTTATAAACATATATAGTTAATGGGGAATATGTTTACAGACATACTGAACAGAGATAAATATGAATTGCTAGCTTGCACAAATTTGGTTTGCACCACTAAAAATTATAGACAGTAACCTGACCTAGTTCTTCTGAACTATGACTATCCCTTGTCCAGTAAGACTGAAATCAACCTCAAGCTATTTTTAGAACAGAATGCCAGAGGCACATGCTATAATTCTATTGGAAAAAACTCTCCATCCATTATAGGATGTGTCAAAAAATAACAGCCAATTTTTACCTTGATAACAATCAATTTTTGCCCCGATGAAGTATTTTACTTTTTCAAATTCATAATGCCTAAATGTGTATTTAAGTAATAAACTGAAATGTGCGAGGCAACATAAATTCACTATCATAATAAATATATTGATTATTCTGTGTATGCATTCTCCATTTTCTTTGTATTGTATATATATAAAGCAAACGGAAATTGGAGAAGTATTGCTGAACAACAATTGAATTACATCAATTAGTATTTATTAATTCAATGCCAATAGACTGCATCTCATCTAACAGCTGTTTCTGGTTCCAATGTTTTATGGTATTTCCAATGATATGCAAAATATATTTGGTAATAAATCCGCAATATATATATATATATATATATATATATATATATATATATATATATACATACATACATGTATACGAATGTGTATGTATGTATATATATGTGTGTATATAATACATACATACATGCATACATGCAGGCATACATACATACATACATCCATACATACATGCATACATGCATACATACATACATACATACATACATACATGCATACATACATACATGCATGCATGCATACATACATACATACATACATACATACATACATACATACATGGGCTGCTTGATTGGACACTTGATGAGATCCGAGCCATTGATGTGAAAATCCGAAAAATACTAATAAGCACACATAATTTACACATAATCAGTGACGTAGACCGTCTCTACCTAAAACGAAAACAAGGCAGCAGATTCTTAATATCGATTCAAAATGCCTTTGAATGTCATATCTTTTCGGCAACATCTTTTAGCCACCAAGTGTCGAAGTGTATCCCTTGACCAAACTTGTATACATGAGGGTGATAACATCATAAGACTTGGAAGGCAGCATCTGGAGCAATACTCTTTGTCTGATAACCTAGAATACATGCCTAAAGAAGTCACACGATTCTACCGCAACGTATCAGATGAAAGGATGAGCTTATATGAGCAGACGATTATGCATGGATATGTTAGTAGAAAGCTCCGTGGTGATTATCAAAGCAGTTTATCACTTTGATGTGTATGCGTTTGCAATCCAGGAACGGAAATATCAACCAAGTACCTGATGCACAAAAGGAATAGAGATGCAGGAAAATCCGTAAAATATGAGAAAATCTGTGGAATTCACACTGAAGATATCACCCACATCATTAGAAAATATCATTACGGTATTATCTACCGATGAGACACGATATTATAGCTTGGTCACTCTATAATGAAATCCGTCGGAAGGATAATCACGAGGACAACAAAGAAATAAGAACCCACAATATGGTAGAAGCCATAGCCACTTATAATAAAAAGGAATACTGGTGGAATGTATCAGTGAAGATCTCAATAAAATGTAATCACGACAGACCTGATATAATGATTTGGGATAGAGAAGAGAAAATGTGCACAGTTGTGGAAATCAGCTGCCCAGCGGATGTTAACATAAAGCGGAAGATCAGTGAAAAAGAGAACACCTATGCTGAACTATTGAGAAGTTTGCAGTTACTCTATCCATATTACAAGTTCAAGTTTATATCTGTAATTACGGGGGCCCTGGGATATGTAATACACTGCCTAAATATCAATCTGAGAGAGTCAAGGCTTCTCAAAACCAGAACGAAGAAAGCTAATTCGAAGACTACAGATCCAATCCATTACTGGAACTGTAAAAATCTGTAAACTTTGCAGAAGTTTATCATTTAAACATATATGAGTATGTCTATATATGCAACTATATACATGAGAAAACATACATAAAACATACAAATCTGCACATACATACATACATACATACCTGCACACATAAAACATACAAATCTGCACATACATGCATACATACCTACACACACACATACATACATACATACATACATACATACATACATACATACAAAAATACCCTATTGTTGAAATTGAAATTCCAATGAAGGAGCCTTGGATCTAGGTTAGAAACCGGTTCTTTCTCTATTGGCAAGAAATATTGAAATAAACTGAATAATGACACACATACATACATACATACATACATATATATATATATATATATATATATATATATATATATATATATATATATATATATATATATATATATATATATATATGGGAGAATTTACGAAAAAAACAACAGACGAGGACAGGTGGTGTAAACAACAAAAGGATATGTGAGTGTGTGTGTGTGTGTGAGTGTGTGTGTGAGTGTAAGTGTGAGAGAGAGAGAGAGAGAGAGAGAGAGAGAGAGTATGTATGTGTGAATTAAAGTATGAAAAACAAGTAAAATGTTCCTTATAGGCATATATAAGATAAAATCTCATATAAAACACTACTTACAATTATAAAACTGGAGAAGAGATGTTAAAAGTTAAACATAGAATTTAATTTCCACATACGACCGTTTCAAATGGTAATACAAACATGTAAGAAAAAACATTAATTATAATAATAATAATCAAAATAGTTATGTATTACCATTCTCGTCAGTGTAAAAAATTAAAGGATAACATCAAAGAAAGGTATTACCAAAACAAATTTAAAAGGAAAAACAAAGAGGCCATGTCGGAGAGGCTGACCAGATATTTGCAAATAAATTGTAAAAGGGGAAAAAGGATGAGACAAACAAAAAAATCAACACACGTATCTAACATGCACAAATGCATGCTCTCTTACATAAAAACTACATACACCTACACGCATATATATTTGAATACAAAAAAAAATAATATAATAACAGTAAGCGTCTAGCGGGATTAGATAGCTATATTTAAAAATTGCGATTATGTAACCATAAATCATCTTTTAATGACCCTAGGAAAGAAAATAGTACCGATCTATCAAAAAAGGTTCAGATTACACAATTTCTTGGAAGATTATTTCTTCTGCTTCTTGAAATAAGATTTACAATAGGACATGCCTTTTATGCTTAGAAGAATCTTATAAAATTATGAAAATGAATAATTCTCTCTTAAATTCGAGAGATGAGTTTTTTCTTGTAAACATATGTCTAAATTTCTTTTTATTAACTTTAAATAGGTTTTTTTTCTCCACAACTCCACTTCTTCATACTGGTTCTTATACTACTTATTACCCCTCCTTAATTCTTCATGTAATACCTCCAATTTACATATCTATAACGCATATATATATGTATATAAGTATATATATGTATATGTACATGTATGTATGTGTATATATATATATGTGTGTATATATATATTTGTGTGTGTATATATGTGTGTGTGTATATATGTGTGTGTGTATATATATGTGTTTTGTGTGTGCATATGTATATGTATATATATATATATATATATATATATATATATATAAAAGGTTTAGATTTAGATTCAAAATTGAATATGGTACTTATGTTTAGGCACCAGAATATAGTATGGTATGGTATGGTATTATACAAAAACCATTCCAAAAACGAGGTGATCAAAAAATCAAAATAAGCAACATGGATTTTAAAGATGATTGCAGTACGCACGTTTCATGCTACTCCATTTATTTAGGTAATGCGGGCATTACATTAAATGCAATATGTAGAGCAATCTTCAGCTGCACGAAAATGTAGAACATTACAGTAGAATAGACATATTATAATTGTGGCAACATTTCAAATCCAAGTGGGAAGAATACATAAAAATCCATCTTGACATAGCCAAGGCTATCTGGCTAGTAATTGGTTCTAGGCAGAAATTCTAACTGTCTCTGATTTTATTGTCTCTTATCTAGTAGTTATAGTATAAGGGACAATTACTTCTAAGGAAAGGGAAGGTGTAAGCATTATGCATGGACATGGCTATAAAGGATATGGTTATAAAGGTTTCTCTGGTCAGAGTGGCAACACTATTATAGGTTGGGTTTTTTTACTACTATCAAAATGTTGAGGAATTAAACCCTGTGCATATAGGTCAAACAGAGCGTTTTCTTTAGTCTGAATAGAGCATCAGTATTGTTTTACAGATATCAATATTAGTTTAAACAATATTTTAATAATAAGAGGTATGTTGATAATAATAAAATGTAATGTAATTAGTTTATACAAAAATCATGAAGTAATGTCAGTATTGAATTCACAGGCTATAGATAAGGTGTAAAGTCTAAGGATATTATGTATATTGGGCTCATGAAAACTATTTTGAATTATTTAAAAAAATGATTTTAAAATTTTAGTTGATATATATAATAATACTATTTTGAAGACACATAAAATGTAAGCTTTATTTTTATAATGTGAAGAAGAATTAGTATAGGATTTATATAGTTTATAATAATAGGTTTATTAAGGTTTAAGGGACAAAAAAAGAAAAAGGATATTAGGAATTAACAAGGACATCCAATACAGAAACATGATAATGGATTAATAGTTTCATTAGTCATGAATTTGTTTTAAGACTAACATGGGCTAATTAAAGAATATTAATTGAATAAGGATTAGATTTATTTTGGGCATAAGGATTAGATTTATTTAAGTTAAAAATACAAAATAAACAAGACACTATTGCTGCAAGCCCTGGAATAATGTAATAATAATAATGATCCTTTTAAAGTCAAGCATTAAATAAAATAAAACTTAGGAAAATTTCCTATTCTTATAAGCTATATAGGGTTAAGATACATATTAAGAACTAACAGCATTAGCAGAAGTGGTGTGAAAAAAATCTTCTATGGAGTAAAGTTGAAATCTTATTTATCACAAGTAGATTATATGTTAAGGTGAGAGATCAGGAATATATGTTATAAAGGTTCAATTTCCAATTTAAAATATGTGCTAATTAATAGCCCTAGATGACCATGGTAGAAGTTAAAATACTATATTTTGATAATTTTAACTACTTTTTAAACTACTTTTTAAAAAATTTAAAAGTGCGAGTAGAGCAGTGTACACACATACCCTAAGGTCTAATCTATTATTGATTAGATTAGGATTATTTCTAAGTTTAAAAATTTCATATATTTCCATAGAACATAATTCACATCCATATCTACTATTTCTATAAGGTTGAGCTTTTCTTATAATTTCCCATTTAAGGCTAAAATTAATACCATTATCTTTTAACTCCCAAATTTTACTTGCTAATGTAAAATTTACTATTTGCCTTATGTCTTAGTCTAAAAGAAGACCTATGGTTATATATTCTCTGTTTCACATTAATACTACATCCTATGTAAATATAATTCTCGGTTATTGTACTAATAATGCATCTGTTATACTACGTTACGGGTGCAACAACTTCCTAATAAGGGACAATGGGACTTATTTCTGAAGTTGCACCTAGTGGTGCTATCAACTCCACCTATATTATTTCTAATATCTCTATTATTATTATTACAATTATTTACACTAACATTATTTATCAATTCCTCAATTCTACTATTAGGTATATATTGATCATTTTCATCATTATTTAACTCGTTTCCTGATGTGTTATCAGTTAGAATTATTCCTCCAACATTAGGCATATTGATATTATATGAACTAGGTCCCTGATTCCTATTATTTTCATTGGAGTTGAGCCTATCATCAACTTCAGTTAGAACCACAACATCATTACTGCTGCATTCTATTTGTTGACAGGACTAAGCATATTATTATTATTATCCTCATAATTTCTATTGTCATTGTTATTTTCACTTCTATTTATATAATTATTAGTAGTATCATTATTGGTATTTGCTAGATTATTATTTGTATTCATATAACCATATCCACTATTTTTAACTTCGTTTATTCTAGCTGACCTAATGTTCTTTTTGTTTAACCTAGCTATGATTGTACCTACATTAGGAAGGGTAGAGTAAGAAATTCGGACTGTATGACAAGAGAAAATTCTACTATATCTGTGAGAAGAAGGGAAATTTTTTTGTAAAATATTCATAAATTTTTTGTAAATATTTGTGGATATTACACAGTTGAAAGGGATATTTAACCAGATAGAGTTTTTATTTTTTCTCTTAAATTTATTGTGTGGGTGAGTATGGAGTATACTTTGATTACTATTACTTCCCAGAACAATATTATTATTATGATTGGTAGATTTTTTTGTTGTGGGACACTTTTTATTTACATCATTAGTTTCGCCATTACTGTCTACTAACACTGGTTTATTACTAGTGTTAGCATGTAGTCTACTATTAAGATGTACTTTATTATTTTTCTTATTAGTTAAACTTTTAGGCATATAGGGTTGCTTTTTATTTGGTCCATTACTACTACTACTTAAGTTATTAGGCTTGTTATAACATCTATGATTATTATTATTATTATTATCATTATTATTGTTATTATCATTATTATTATTATTATTATTATTATTATTATTATTATTATTATTATTATTATTATTATTATTATTATTATTATTATCTGCATCAAGGAGAGATGTCCTGTCAGGATTAAGGAAAGAAATTTTTTGGTCATATCCAGCTTTAGACAAATCCACATTATAGTAGTTTGAATTAGAATTAAGTATATCAATGTTAGAGGATAATCTAGTAATTCTCTCAGAAATACTTTTAACTATAGAATTTAATACATTTGGCGGATGATTGGATAATCTACTTACATATCTAGTAACTTCATTCTCTTTTCTATATGGGTGGTATAATCTAGCTTCTATGTCAAGAGTGGTATCTAAAAAATTTACAATCTTAGTACCATATTCGTAAGTAATATTTAAGTTAAAACTTCTAAAAAATTTCTAATTTTCATTCTTATTCTCTCAATGAATGATTTATTATTACTAGGGATGATGAATAAAGCATCATCCCTATATAGACCGCCTTTTAGCTCCGGGATTTCTTTATTTAAGCAATATAAGAGGTAAGCTCCTACTAGATTCGTAATTTCAGCCGAATCGCTCGACCCCATTGGTATATCAAAATTTTCTGGGGTATCGGCTCTAGTCCAGAGCTTGTTATCAAATTCAATAATAGTTCTTCTAGCTAACAAAATAATGTCTGTCTTATCCCTAGTAATGAGGGAGCGATTCATAGCAAAAATAAGAGCCTTATTTAGGAGAATAGGGGATATGCTAGAATAATAGTTATTTATATCAAATTGAATAAACGAAAAGTTACCATTGTTGTCAATAAATTTAAACCAGTTTAGTACTTCTTCAGTATTATTCCATAACTTTAAGGATAAAATAGGAATTATAAGAGGTAAAATATTGTCTAGTATCAGTTTACTAAGTTTGCCAATGTCAGACTTAGATGGGCAAATGAGTCTAACAGTCGGGTTATCCTGGAAGTTCTTCTTGTGGTCTTTCAAATTAATCCTAGGTTCAGCTGCAACTAGTGGTTCAGTTCTATCTATTAAGTCATAGTCCTGCATAATTTTCTTGATTTTTAAATTAATCTCCGATAGATTTCTTTTAGAGGTTATTTTGTATTTGGAGTTAAGTTCCTTCATGATAAGTTTCTTATAAGTAGTATAATCCAGTCTGTATAAATTTCCTGTTTTGTCAGGTTAATTCTGTATTGACTTGATGAATTCCTTTAGCTGTCTTAGATGTAAATTTTTCCTAAGTGGATGTTCCTTGTATTTCACATTAGCTAAAAGATCAAATAGGTCCTTTTCGAAATTTTCTAGTAGTGGGTTAGGAGGTGGATTTTTTCTACTTTTAAATATCTTATAGTAGTTCTTATCTTGTGTTTCAAAGGTTGAGTTTTTCATCTTGTTTTCATGATGATAAGCAATCCACCTCATCCTTCTATGGATCAATAGCCACATATATGTATCCTTACTATGTAAGGGGATGTCTTTCAGAGAAAATTCTACATTGCCATATATATATATATATATATATATATATATATATATATATATATGGCAAAAGATTCAGAAAGCCTACCATCAAAATTAAACCTAGCTCTCATATCCTGATGCAAAGCCTTGACCATGTTTATAAACTTTTCTGGGCAACCTATTTTCCCCAGAATTAGCCACAGAGCACTTCGATTAACAGTATCGAATGCTTTGCTCAAATCAACAAAGCAATGTAACAGAGCAAGATTCTGTTCAATATTGTCTGACAGTTAAGATACAATCAGCTGTGCCCCTGGAGGAACGAAAACCACACTGAGACTCAGACACTATATTTGGAACTATAAAGGTATTTAAACGTTCTAACAAAATGCGGGCGAGCACCTTTCCAACCACAGACAAAAGATCGAGAAGGTGAATGACAAGGACCTTTTTGTGTGCACAGTCTGTGACAGACCATGTCTGTCTTTGGCTGGCCTCAAATCTCACCTGCGAACCCATGGAAAACAAACTTCAACCAGCTATTCTGATTATATGTCTGTGCACGCGTTTGAATGTGGCGTGTGCCAGAGGGTTTGAAAATCCAATGGGGGTCTTAAAAGACATGTTAGGATCCACAATGAGCAGAACTTACTTGCAGGTATTGGTAGTGCAAATCAGAGGTGCATTCTGTGTGGGTGTTTTTTCAAAACACTGTCTGGTTTAAAAAGCCACATCAGACGCCATGAACGGGCTAAGGTGTAGGTGCAGGAGGTGGTCAAACTCTGTGTAAGGAGTAGACAACCACTATGTATATATATATATATATATATATATATATATATATATATATACATATATGTGCGTATAGATGTATAGTAGAAAGTGGGTTATACATCTTTAGATGTATACCTGACTTTCCTACTATAAAATTAAAGAATATAACGGAACGCTGAACTCTAGACTATCAACTTAAACAACATTTATTCAAGTGGTAAATATATACATCTTTAGTTCTTGTTGTTACAGCTTCTGTTGTTGGGACGTTATTATGTAGGTGTGAGTGAGCTGTCGAGTGTAAGTCCGAAAGATGTAGAGAGACAGCTTAACACGTAAAGAGGCTGTCTCCAGAGTTCGAATGTTAGAGACACTCTTGACACGTCCATTGCTCTATGCTGGCCAGCAAGAAAGAGAATGAATTGAGCGGGAACGCTTGGTTGTTTAATTCTACGCATTCGTGAGACTACGATGCGCACGGCGTTACTACAGGGCTCCCTTGCCAGTGCGGAAACGCACGATAAATGAAATCTGTTAGAACGCCTGAGGCAGGATGGCCACTGAAAAACCACCCACAAGATGTAGCACAAAACACACACAATGAAAAATGAAAGAAATGAATGTGCACTCGTGAGAACATGCATGCAATGTACAAATGAAAGAAAAACATGCAATATGGGCAGTAAATGCCACCTAGTAAAAAACAAATGAGACAATGAGAAAACAAATCGTGATGACTACTGTCCAGGAACTGGAATCACGGAATGTGAAAGTCTGAGTGTTTGTTTTTACTGAAAGGAAAGAAAATGTATGAGTGCACAAGTGTGTGTGTGAGAAAAAAACACAGAACATAGTAAAAGTGTCTGTAGAGACAAAAAAATCCAATTCGTATAAAAGTTACACAAGTTAATTGGTGTGTCCCTGGTGGTGGGGTTGTTGGCGCACGACATTGTGGTAGACAGTACATTGATGTTCTGTATGTGTGGTGGTAATGATGTTGACAGTGATCATGATCTGTTGAAACTGGGCGACGTCAGGGGGAATGCTTGTAGTTGGTAGTAGTAATTGTTGTCGTCACGGTGGTAATCTTGGTTGGCGCACGATGCTGGTGGCGAAAAGGCTGTTTGGTGATGAGTGTTTGAAGAGGTACGCTTTTACAGAACGATCGACAGACAAATCTCTGTACGACCATTAGCGAAAACCTCGAAGAAAAATTTTCTTAACCCAAGATGAAAAAACGACCGTGCGAACTCAAAAAGGAGAAATGGTGACGAATGGAATAACAGAGGACTCCTTTTATTTAAACGTGTCACACGGTCGAAACCAAAATATATATCAAAGATGATATACAAGTAATTACGTTATACTACGAACATTAGTGAATTCGTAAATACCAGTAATGAGACGATAGAAAAAAAAAACAACCGTATGAAATGAATAACAAGAGTTATTGTGTGGCATAAAATATGTATGTATATGTGAGAGTGTGAATGCGACATATAAGAACATAATAAAAAGCAGGCCGTAATTCCTGTCTGTTTTTCGTGAGTGGAAAAATCCACTCTAACAGAGGCGAGAATAAAAACCGCTCTTGTTGAGTCGTGTTGACTATGGTTGGAGATGTTGGTAATATGTAGTTCGGTCTCCATGGCCGTACTTGTTCTTTAGTCGGGTTCACCAGTTATAAGTTGGTAGTCCAGAATTCATGCTGCGTTTTTTCTTCGTCGGGGGTCACCACTTTAGTAGAAAGTGGGTTATTGCAGCTCAGCGGGCTGCGTGTTCGAATCACGTCCGGAGTCACCACTTTAGTAGAAAGTGGGTTATTGCAGCTCAGCGGGCTGCGTGATCGAATCACGTCGGGGGTCACCAGTATAGTAGAAAGTGGGTTATACATCTTTCTACTATAAAATTAAAGAATATAACGGAACACTGAACTGCAGACTATCAACTTAAACAACATTTATTCAGGTGGTAAATGTATACATCTTTAGTTCTTGTTGTTACAGCTTCTGTTGTTGGGACGTTGTTATGTAGGTGTGAGCGAGCTGTCGAGCGTAAGTCCGAAATATGTAGAGAGACAGCTTAACACGTAAAGAGGCTGTCTCCAGAGTTCGAATGTTAGAGACACTCTTGACACGTCCATTGCTCTATGCTGGCCAGCAAGAAAGAGAATGAATTGAGCGGGAACGCTTGGTTGTTTAATTCTACGCATGCGTGAGACTACGCATGCGCACGGCGTTACTACAGATGTATGTATGTGTGCACGTGTGTGTGCATGTGTGCGTATATGTATGTATAGGCTTTTTTAGATATATTCTTATACGAAAAACTAGGTATAAACATATCTATAATGTTGATGTCTGTATGTGTTTATGTGTACGTTGTCACAGATCACGTATGTGTGGTTGTGTGTGTTTTTACGTTTCTATGTTATGAAAAATAGGTAAAAAATAGAGACAAGGACGCTGAACATGCAGACAGACAATGGTCGAAGCAGAGAAATAGCGATAAGCCCCAGATGACCAGGTCACGTGGATAGTTAGAGGTAGAGGGATAGAAGAAAGCTATTTAAATGGGAGAGAGGAAGAAGAACGAAGTAGAGTGAAAAGGTAGATAGAAGGAAAAAATAATCTTAAACCAAGTTAATCTATGACTTTGTATGTATCACTTTCTCTCTCTCCCTCTTTTACTCTTACTCTCTATATTATATGTTGAGCGCGTGATCGATCTATAAGAACGCCGATACAGGTATAATGGAAGAAATATAAAAGTTGCTAGAAACAACAGCCAAATCTCCCTTAAATCACACAAAGTAAACGGAATTTTAAAAATCTAATTACTGCACTGGAATGTTCACATCGAGAAAATTCTATTGATAAAAAATTTTTTACGAAAAAGTGGAAAATGTGGATTTCTATAAACTTTTAAAAAGGTTTCACACAGACACACAACTTCAGCTTTATATATTAAGATACAGGCAAAAGAACATACGCATACGCACAAACATACAGACATACAAATTACACATACGAAATATATGGATGTATATACAGGAAAAAACAAAAACAAAAGCTTATAGGTATATGAAAAAAAATAAATACAATAATAAACTTAAAGTATATATATGAGATTTACTTTGTGTGTGTTTCTTATATAAACACGCATTGCTATTTTATAACTGTCTTCCGTTCTCCCTTCCTCTCTTTCTCTCTCTTGATTGCTCCTGCTCTCTATTCCTTTCTCACCCCTCTCTCTCTCTCTCTTCCTCTCTCCCTCTTTTCTCTCGGTCTCTCAAACGCATACACACGCACGTACATACAAGCATTCACTACAATATAACTCATGTTCGTCAATGTTTTGTAAATATGCAAACTACGGAGCTTATGTAGACAGGACAACACATTGCAAATCAGTGAACTTTATTAGAAATGTGGGTAATTTTTCAGATTAACACCCACGCGATTTTCACTAGAGTGTTAGGGTTAGGGTTTTGGAGTTAGGGTTTTAGTGTCAGGGTTAGGTTTTTAGGGTTACGGTTAGGGCTAGGTTTAGGTTTAGTGTTAGGGTTAGGGTTTAGGTTAGGGTTAGGGTTAGGGTTAGGATTAGGGTTAGTGATACGGTTATGGTTTTAGGGTCAGGGTTAGGGTAGGGTTAAGATTTAGGGTTAGGGTTAGCGTTAGGGTTTAGGGTTAGGATTAGTGTTAGGGTTAGGATTAGGGTTAGGTTTAGAGTTTTAGGGTTAGAGTTCGGTTGTCGTGCGGGTGTTAATCTGAAAAATTACCGAAATGTGAAAACTACCGACCCTGCCATCTGTTTTAACTTTTGTTCTGTTTAATATATATATAGATTATGCCTCCAAAGAAGAGAGTTTGCTGGGGAAAGAAAGCAACCGGTTTAAAAAGACAGCAACAGACTGCAGCAATTCACCACATTCCAGAAGCTCCTTTGAACATAATGCAAAATGTTGCATCAACATCTTCTGACCAATCTGATAGAATTCTGGCAGAACTGTGTAGCAACAGATCGCCAGCAATTGCTTCATCAGAAATTGCCGTCCTAGCTCCTGCGAAAAGGGATTACCCTGCTATGTATAATCAGGGCAGCGCAAAAAGTTGTTTTGCACAAGCATTTGTATAGCCAATTAGACGGATGAAATTTACGTACGCTCAATAATGTTACGCAAAACAGCCTTCAGACTTTCCCTATTAATTTCATCGTCTTGTGAATTATGAACATATTTACATCATAAGGGTATTTTCGTTGTAAGGCTTTCCTTTTTTTAGTTGATTTTCACCTAGCAAGACTTATCGTAGATGGCGTAATAAGTCACACCCGGACAACGTCGGGTTATACTGCTAGTGTATGTGTATATATATATATATATATATATATAAATTTAGTAAATGGAGTAAAACGCATATGTTAAATGAATTCTTTATCATATGCGTTTTACTCCATTTACTAAATTTATATATTTACTTAAGTACCCAAAATAACAAGGAGTTTCTACCTCAACAGGAGTTACACCACAGTCGTTTTGTGATATTTGCTACCCTGGTATCTATTAACCAATTTATTTTGTCGTAGTTAATTATTAACTTAGAGAAAATAAATACATATAATAATAATAATATATATATATGTATATATATATATATATATATATATATATATATATATATATATATATATATATATATATATATATATATATATATATATATATATATATATATATATATATATATATATATATATATGATTGTGTAGGTGTATACGTGTGTATTCCCTGTGAATTGATTTTTTCTTTCATATATTTTTTTATACATTTGCATTATCTTCCCTCTGCTATAACTCTCTGACCCGTAATTTTTTATAAGTAAATAATCGTTTAATAAGAATTATTTATCAAGTTTTTTTCTAATGGTAGTATGTATTTTTCTATATAAAACTTTTCCACTCTTCATTGCTTACCATCCATAACTGTTCATACACTAAAACAATTTTTAAGTATAGCTATCTAATCCTGCTAGATTCTTACTGTTATTATATTATATTTCTTTTGTATTCAAATATATATGCGTGTAGGTGTATATAGTTTTTATGTAAGAGAGCGTGCATTTGTGTATGTTAGATACGTGTGTTGATTTTTTTGTTTACACTTTGTTTTGTCTCGTTTTTTTCTTAATTGTTTTTAAATATATCCGTTGGCCAGATTAGTTTATAGTTTATCACACAGATAGACTCGAAAACACATTAAATGTCGCTGTTTCTCTTCCTTTCTCCCCTTTTACAATTTATTTGCAAATATCCGGTCAGCTTCTCCGACATAGCTTCTTTGTTTTTCCTTTCAAAGTTTTACACTGACGAGAATAGTAATACATAACTATTTTTATTATTATTATTAATGTTTTTTTTTACATGTTTGTATTGCCATTTGAAACGGGCGTATGTGGAAATTAAATTCTATTTTTAACTTTTAACATCTCTTCTCCAGTTTTATAATTGTAAGTAGTGTTTTATATGAGGTTTTATCTTGTATATGCCTATAACGAACAATTTACTTGTTATTTTTATACTTTAATTGCTTGCTTTAGCAGGTTATCATTTTGATATGATGAAATATTTCTTCTTGGACTCCCCAAAAAGTTTGAATAGTTCTACTTGAACCTATTCTTTCTCTCTCTCTTTCTCTCTCTCTCTCTCTCTCTCTCTCACTCTCTCTCTCTCCCCCTCTCTCTCTCTCTCTCTCTCTCTCTCTCTCACACACACACACACACATATATATATATACACACACACACACACACACACACAGATATATACACGAAGGAGTACTCGAAAGAAACCGGAATTTTAGAAAATTATTTTATTCACCTAGTTTTACATGCGTACACTTTTATCCCCTTCAAAGCATTCTCCATTTGAAGCAATTCATTGTCCAGTCGCATATTCCACTATTTGAAGTAGTTCTGGAACTTTTGCGAGACACAAATAATTTTGCTCGCAAATCCTCACTTAAAACTCGTTCCCAAAATCTCCAGCATACACTGTCATATCAACAAGTTTGTCAATTGTTCGTTAACTGTTTCCCAAGATCAGTTCATAAATTTTCATGATGTTTTCATTCGTTCGGGAGGTCGACAGTCGTCCTGAACGATGTTGGTCTTCAAGCGACAAGTCACCACTCGTAAACTTGTGTTCTGCTCATGGCAACGTCCTTGTAAGCTGCTTGTAGCATGACAAGTGTTTCGGTCGCCGTGTTCCCCATCAGAAAACAGAATTTCACGGAAGCACGCTGTTCCTTCGTTTCAGACATCGCAAAAGTCGATGAAGAGGGAGAAGCACTGCAAAACAAAGACGCATCACGTAGCAGTACGACCCCCACCCGACGATGCCGGTCGGCAGACCTTCGCCTAAGAGTCACATCAAGTAGCTTCTAGCAGTGGAAGTCTGCACTACAACGGACTTGTCCCACAGAGACCGTTTCTGGTTACTTTTGTTTACCCCTCGTGTATATATATATATATATATATATATATATATATATATATATATATGTGGTTTATTACATGCTGACTACTTTATAAAATCTTATATAAAGGCACCCTGTGGTCATGAATGACCATGGGATTGCATCTAGAAAGTTTCCCTCCAAAGCCCTCCAAAACCCTCCAAAGTCTGGGCAAGGTTGTTTATGGAAGACCAGCAGTCGCACATGCAAACCAGCCTCCCCTCTCCATGCCACCGATGTTATCCAAGGGAATGTAATCCAAGGGAATTGCAAAGGCCGAGAGAGTTTGTCACCAGTGACATTTCTATAGCTGAGTAAACCTGCTCAAGAATACAACACAGCCCGGTCGGGGAATCGAACTCACTACCTCAAGGTTGTGAGCCCGATGTTCTAACCACTGAGCTATGCGCCTTTACACGCATAGATAGATAGATAGATAGATAGATAGATAGATAGATAGATAGATAGATAGATAGATAGATAGATAGATAGATACTCAACGAATGCTACTCTCCTACAAATTAAGGTATCTTCGGCTTGATGAGTATACATGATGGCCGTCCACTCGTGACCGAGGAAGACCATTGTTGACCTTCAGGAACATTGTGCGCTCTAGGACTAACTTATAGTTTGCATTTGCGGCTCCGTTTGTGACTAATGAGCCCTGCTCTTCACAAGCATACACGACTGCAAACATTGCAAACAAAGCTTTCCCCATTCAGAAGACTAGCAGTGCGCTTTCGAACAGGACGCTTAAATTCTTGAAGAATACGTACTTTTTCATATGTGTCGACCCCCTCCTTAACCTGCTTCCTCCATCTGTGGCGATGACAGGCATTGCTCTCTCAGTCGGTGTCCTGCATATCACAGGCCTTTAATGAGGACTTGAGACAGTCCTTAAATCGCATACTTGGTTTCTGCCGGGTCTCTTTCCACTAACAAGTTACCCATATAGCATCTGTTTAGGGACCCTGCTATCCTTCATTCTAATAAGGTGTCCAGTCCAACGTAACCGGTGCTTGTGCACCTTCGCCTCAATACTCAAGATATTAGCTTTCCTCAAGACCTGTTTGCCTGGAATTTTTTAAATCCAGCCAACATTCAGAATGTGTTTCTGATGAAAGCGTTCCAGGACCTTTACATGACGTTTGTAAAGGGTCCGTGTCTCACATGAGTAAAGAAGTGATGTTAGTACATATGTACGGTGCACAGCAATTTTTGTTTGCCTTGTGATGCCATGCTGGAACCAGACACGAGACTCAAGAGACCGGAAGGAATCAGTTGCTCTCTGTAGCCTGAACGATATTTCATCATCCAGGGAGCAAGAACGGCTGAGTGTGCTGCTCAGGCAGACAAATTTGTTTATCACTTTCAGTATTGTTCCTTCAACCAAGATAGCTGGTTCTACATAGTCTTGTCCAGGCTAATGCTGAGTCCAAATGCCTTTCAAGAAGCAGAAATACGATTCATAAGTATTCGCATGTCATCCACTGTATGAGTGACTAAGCCACAGACATCTGCACAAAGGAAGTCACGAATAAGAAAAGATTTGAATCGGCAGCAAATCAGCTCAGATGGAAGAGGCGGCGAGAAGATCGATACCTGACATATATTTCCAGAGAGCTAACCTTAGCAAAAGCATGAGTAAAACAGCAGCAATGTACAAAGGGAAGAGAGTTGGGGCAAGGATGTCACCCTGCTTGATATCATTCTCTACAGGAATGGGTTCCACTATGCCTCCCCAACAATTGACCCAAGCCTCCATCCCATCATTAAATGATTTAAATATAGATACAAAGAGATCCGGACATCCAACTTTGCCAAGTATGCTCCATGGCAAGGCCCTATTCACAGTGTCAAAGACCTTGTTTAAATCAATGAATACCTGGGCAAGATCCATGTTCTGCTCATAGCACTTCTTCCTGCATCTGTCTTGCTGTGAAGATCATATCAATTGTCCCTCTACCAGATCGGAAGCCACATTGAGATTAAGGTAGGACATCATTTTCGAGACACCCATCCAGGCGAGAAAGAATAATATTTGCCAGAATCTTGCCAGAAGCTGATAGTAGAGCAATACTTCTGTAGTTACCACATATTATTCTTGCTCCTTTTCCTTTATATAAAGGAAGAATAATTGCATCCTTTCACTCCTTAGGCATTCTACCATCCATCCAGACTGCACTAATAGGTTTAGGAAGGGACTACATGATGTAATCACCACCAAATCGCAAGACCTCAGCACAGATTCCATCCTTTCCAGGTGCCCCACCTAGATTCAATTTACTTATTGCAGTCATTACCTCATTTATTGAGGGCGTGAAATTTAAGGAGCCAATGATAAGTCTTTGTTGCATAGTAGCAATCACCGTTTCATCTACAAATGACTCATGGTTTAGGAGTTCAGAGAATTGTTCAATCGAGTGACCTGTGATTTCTGTTGATTTAGTAAATAGAGTTGAAGACTCCTTGGAAAGCAAAGGAGCTGATGCAGAGCTCTTAGGCCCATAAACTTGCTTCATAAGATGGTAAAGTTTCTTGCTGTCATTTTCATCAGCAGTAGCTTGAACATCACAGGCAAGATCCTCTCACCAAGTGTTCTTCATCTTCCTGAGAGATCGCTGCAGTAGTGATTTTACACTGCTATAGTGGGCAAGTGCTAGATTTCGCTGCACAGCTGAAAGTCTTCTGTGCAGCAGTACATTGTGAACATGGCGATTTACAGCCAATAGTCGCTGCATTTCAACATCATTTTTATCAAACTAGTCTGATTCTACGATTGCACTTGAAAGGTGGACAGTTTGCTACTCTAATAATTAAGGTATCCTCGGCTTGATGAGTATGCATACATACATACATACATAAATACATGCAAACATACATACAGACACACAAACACACACACACATATATATAAAAAAAGAAGTTGCTTTGGGGCTTTATCATGGGTAAAAGTAAGAAAATATTACCGTCTTCAGTCTCTTTAAAATGACATTTTATTCACAAAATAATTAAATGGAAATATATTAAATTAACCTCTCATCATTTCTGGAAGTTCATATATTTTTCTTACAAAAGTCACATGGTGCTTGTGTTTCGTTCCCTTCTAATCGTTGCTAGTTGGTAATAGCAGCAGTTGTAACAGGTTTGACTGTCAGTGATAGACAACAGCTCCAACAGGATTGGCATTCGATGTATCAGTTGCTAGACGAGCTGCAGAGACATGTGTGACAAAATTCATATTTATTTTTGCTTAAAATACCAGTCTAGGTGATTCCCAAATATCAGCAATGGGGAAATAATATCAGTGAAGGAAAAACTAGTTTCAATCCAAATTGATATTGAGCTCAGGTCAAAGTTCAAGAAATCATATCAGGATTTTTTGTTGTAAAACGACATTTCTGACTGCTACTTTGCGTTACTATGTAGTTACATATAATATAAATTTACTCTTTTATATTGTAAAAACAGCAAAATAATGGCTAACTCGATTAAGTTTTGTGAAATACAGTTGTTTTGAATTTCCAGTAGACTTCCTACTGGTCTATGTTTGTGATGGTGCAGTATGGCAGGGAGGAGAGTGCAAGGAATGTGGCCTGGGGAGCCAAGAGTACAGCAGTCCGAAAAATTTGTCTGAAAACTTTGTTGGTGAGAAATTTAGCAATGGTTGCAATAGTCGTCACTCTTTCTTTACGACTGCAATTTAAAGGTAATTGAAATTGGTTATAACGGCTGTTTCTTTGTTGATGCGTTGCTGCTGAAGTGTGTAATCGCTAAAGTGATACAAAGGGAAAATCGTAAAAATATGTTGCTTCTTACTTGCAGATGGTCTATTTGTATTTCAGTATTTTTATTTTTGATCAATGCAAAATCATGCTTTACTGTAGAACAACTTGTTTGGCTGATGCAATTTTCTCTACATCCTATGAAATTATATGCATAATTTCATAGTTTAGGTTTTCAGGTGCATGAAGAAGCTATTTTTTTTTTTTTATTAGGTGGTGTTGACTTTACTTGAAACGGATCTCTGATTCTTATGTTATATTAAAACGGGTAGCCATGTCTTCCGCTTCTTTCACTGACAGCCACGCCTGCAACTGCTGCAGCTAACAACCAGCAACAACCAGAATAACGAAACGAAAGTTGTGACCTTCCTGAAAGATTAACTTGAATTATTTCAGTTTGAATAGAAACTTTACTATTTCTAGATCACTCAACGAGAATCGAGCCTAAATCGTCTTTATAAGCAATTCCCTTATTTACATAAGTCTCTTCATAGGCAGAGTTTAAAGATAGACGAAATTCTGTGTGAAAGAACGGCTGGATTGTAAAAAATTAATTCAAATGCCTATGTATTATGAGCGTGAGCGTTAACTATTCAATTATGTATCAATTACAATTAAAAAAACAACAAAATTTTAACGGACAATTTTTTACAATCCAGCCGTCCTTTCACACAGAATTTCGTCTATCTTTAAACTCTGCCTATGAAGAGACTTATATATAAGAGGATTGTTTATATATAAAAAAATATACATAAGTCGAAACAAATTGTTGGCATTTTGATGTTTTAATAATTGTTTATGTTATCTTATATTATGCCATATTATATTCATAGTATATTATGTTATAATATAAATGAATTATTGGATTGTCAATTATATCTCTCTATTCAATTTTATTTTGTAATTTGTATTATACCCATATTTATATGGTATTCAACTGGCACTGACTTACCAGTGAATTGGATGTGAATTGGATGTTTCACACACTCCTTTGAAGGAATTATTTCCCTTAGTTTGTTAATATATATATATATATATATATATATATATATATATATATATATATATATATATATAGAGAGAGAGAGAGAGAGAGAGAGAGAGAGAGAGAGAGAGAGAGAGAGAGAGAGAGAGAGAGAGAGAGAGAGAGAGAGAGAGAGAGAGAGTTGTATGTCTGTATGTAGTTTAGTTTCTAGTTCTGATAGATGTCTCCCAAAATATCAAAGTTGTAGTAACAAACCTCTGGTGGAACATTGAAGTTTACAACAATGATACAAGTTGGGTCCAAACAAAATGAAGTGTTTTGTTGAGAAAACAACTTAAGCAAAGTTTGCAATAATTACTCGAACAATTCTCAGTATTGTCTTCAGGAATGTTCTCGTACTAAACCATTTCATTTCATCCCCAAAAAAGGACTCTCAGAATAATGTTTTCCTTTGGACTGAGAGAACTTGCTAAGGATGAAAGTGAAAGCAAAAGCTTGCTTATCCTTGTATGAGTGTGTGTTAGTGTGTACGTGTATGCTTGGTTTTGTGTGTGTGTGTGTGTGTGCATGTCTGTGTCTGCTCCGTAACCACAGGGTTTGGGATTCTGCCCCAATGCAGGCACGCTGAATAGTTGTTCTGTTCTATAAGGATTGAATTTGACTGAGAGGAACTGTTCGAAAAGCTGTCATATATACATACAACTACATATATAATAAAAAAAGATGAGTTGCAACTGTTTCTAAACCAAATCTGTTTGTAACGCCAGTTTTCGCAAAATTAGAAGTGAAATTTTACGTAATATTTGCAGTTTTAGACATTAGGGTGGCACTTTATCAGACTTGCATCAAAGGTATGCTCTTACATTGTGCGTCTTCAAGACATTGTTTTTTTTTTTGCTTATATCGGGAGGAAACAGACAGTAAATAAAAGTATGATTAGTGAGGAGAAGAAGAAGAAGAAGAAGAAGAAGAAGAAGAAGAAGAAGAAGAAGAAGAAGAAGAAGAAGAAGAAGAAGAAGAAGAAGAAGAAGAAGAAGAAGAAGAAGAAGAAGAAGAAGAAGAAGAAGAAGAATTATTTTTGAGTAGTTGCATCAACAGTTGATATTTGTTAAGGAAGCAATTCCTCCAAACTCTAAGTTTCATATAGACGTTCATAAATTTTCCAATGCAACGACATTTGAAATGTTCCGTTTGATATAGATTTTCCAGTCTCTGATAAAGGAAAGTTTTGAATGAATGGCATTCACTTATACAGAAGGTGGGTGTTTTTTGCTTCTTTTGCGTGTACTCTGGTGTTTGATTATAGAAACATCTTTGATAGGGAGTTAACGCCGGTTGAATTTGTAAATTTCAATCGTTTTCCATCATTTTTATTATTCCCGAATGAATAACGGAGAGTTTAGCTATAAACATTCGTTTGAAAAATATATACACAAAGAAGCTTCAGAAGTTTTTACGAAACCTTGAATTATAATTGACAGAAACCTAAATGCACAAACCTATGATAATGCAGCCAGCAGACTAATGTTTCCCTACTACTTACTGTCTAAAAATCCATTATACTGCAAACATTTACTGCCTGATTTTGTCTTTATTAAAGTTGTCTTCGTTGTGCAGCTGGTAAAGCGATGCACGAGAGACTTAAAGTATTCAGAGTACAAGAAATGATTTAAAGGATGACGGATTTTATGACATATACATAAAAGAATGAACAGTAAACAAAAGAATGATAAAGCAAATGGAAGCAAAAAAGAAGGAAGTATAGGGGATAAAAATTGAAATATCTATAGAAAGATAAAACGTTATAGAGTCAACAAAAACAAAACAAGATGAAGGAAAGAATGAAAAGCAAAGAGCAATGGTGAGTTGACATGATGATACAAAAGAAGAATAACTTAGTATTTGATACTAAGAGCAAAGAGTACAAAACAAAGAAAAAGAAATATAACTATAAGATTACCTAAGGAATGAATACACAGATTATGAAAGAAAGAAGGGATAAATTATGAGACAAAATAGTAAGAAAAGAAAACTAAACGCCAGAAAAATATATGGAGTAGTAAAGTATATTATTAGTAATGGATTATATTATCGCATACAAACACACACGTACGCGCATTCACATATACACACATGAATATATATATATATATATATATATATATATATATATATATATATATATATATATATATATATATATATGAACAAAATAAGGTCTTGTCCTATGTTAAATGCATCCATACGGCCGCAAATTGTGACGGACTTAATCTACCAACATTATTATGGATCACCGAGTCACCAGAAATAGCTGTTGGATTTATAATACCTTTCTTCTACCCACTTTAAATTCATCTCTCGTTTGTAATCTCTGTAAGTTGAACCTATATAAATATATATGTATTTATACATATAAATTCATCATTCATCATCTGAAAGTTTCCACCTTTTGCTTTCTCTCGTTTGCATGTCTGCATATATACATATTATGTATTTGATGTATTTAATTTGCTTATTCCTATAATTGCTTCAACACACACACACACACATACATATATGCATATATATATATATATATATATATATGCGTGTGTGTGTGTGTGTGTGTGTGTGTGTGTGTGTGTGTGTGTGTGTATGTGTGTGTATGTGTGTGTGTGTGTGTCTGTGTCTGTGTCTGTGTGTATATTTGATTCAGATGAATATGGTACTTAAATCAGAAATCTAGTGGGTGCGTACCTTTTAAGCTGCCTAAAATCCCTGAACTACAGGAGGTCTATATAGGGATGATGCTCTATTCATCATCCCAAGCAACAATGAATCAATCATAGAAAGAGAATTAGTAAATTTTTCAAAAACTTTAACTTAAGTATTACGTATGAATATGGCACTAAAGTAGTAAATTTTTTGGATACTACTTTAAACATTAACTCTAAATTATACTACCCCTATAAGAAGGAAGGTGAGGTTACAAGATATGTGAATAAATTATCAAATCACCCCCCTAATATATTAAAATCGGTAGTTAAAAGTATTTGTAGGAGAAATACTAAATTATCATCAAACAGTGATATTTTTAATTCCCATTTATACCACTATAATGTTGCTTTGTCTAAAGCGGGATATGACCAGGAAATTACTTTTTTCAGTCCTGAAATAATAATAATTATATTAACAATAATAATCATAGTACCGTCAACTGTAACTTAAACACCCAACATGAAAATAGTAGAATTGATGAGGATGGGGTAAATGGAACGTGAGGTTACAAGATATGTGAGGTTACAAGATATGAGGTTACAAGATAACGATATTATGGATTGTAGTTCCAGTACATATACGAGCATGGAATCTATTAGTATGCCTGATGATTCAGAGGGGATTTTATATGATTATACGATTGAAGCGAAGTTAGAAAATAACAGATGTAAACATAACATACTTGATAATAGAATTATTAATAGCGACAATATTGACAATAAAAATAATAATAATAATACTAATAATAATAATAATAATAATTCTCCTTGTTGCAATTGTAGAGTTAAATCCCGCTGTCCGTTATTAGGCCGATGTCTTACCCGGTTGTTCGATTAATTTGAAACAGCGTATATACAATCACGTGTCGTCTTTTAAACTTAGGCATAAGGCGAATTGTACGTCATTATCCAGTAAGATTTGGGAATTGAAAAAAAGTGGAATTGGGTTTAGCCTCAAATGGGAAATAATAAGAAAAGCTCAGCCTTATAGAAATAGCAGATATGGGTGTGAGCTTTGTTCTATGGAAACATGAAATTTTAAGCATAAAGAAAATGGCAACCTGATTAATAATAGATTAGACCTTAGGGTATCATGTGTACATAGTGCCACCCGCACTACTTTATTGATCTTGTGATTTAAAACCTACAATGTACCTCTTAGTTTAAAATCAGTGCATAGGTAGCATGTCCTATAGCATTAATTTTCCTTTAGTTAATATTGGGTATCAGTCATAATAGATACAAGCTGATTAAGTAAATAAAAAATGTTAGTTTTAAATACTTGAATTATTACATATTTTCTATAAATCTTCTCTATTGAAGTTACTAAGCTGTATATATACTTCATCATGATTTTAGTGATTAGGCTATTTTATATCATTTTCTATGGTGTTTCCACCCTACTGACCATTTTAATACTTTATAATTGCCTCTAGAAAAACCTAAATTTTTATACCCCTATAAATTCATACTTAGCTTATAATAAACAATATAGGTATCTTCATAACTTAAAATTAAACTGCTTAGATTATAATTTAATTAATTTATAGTAAATTTGGTCTCTTACCTCAATGATAAATCTTCCTGATAACCCTAAATTTTAACTTTATACAGTAATGACATTGTTTTACTTAAATTATTATACATTTTCTATAATATTTGCTATTGAAGTTAATAAGGTATGGATATTTTATTATGGTTTTAGCGATTAGGCTGTCTTTATTCCTTTTCTATGATGCTCAACTCTAACTGATCATTTTATTATTGTTGTTATTGTTATTTTTATTTTATAGTAGCCTGAAATAAATCTAATCCTTGTATCTCTGTTGTTTCATGCTTAGCTTATATAAGGTAATACCGGTATCTGGACAACTTACAATAGTTCAATTTACTTAAATCAGTAGACAATTCTTTAACCTCAGTTGGTCCATTATTAAATACCAGGTAAATCCAATTGATCAATCTCTATAGGAACTATATAATAAGTTAATATTTAGATAAGTAATAAGTAAATAAATATTAAACTATTTTTTTTGCAATTTTCTTTTCCTCCCTCTATTGTGGTAAAAAAATTGGTATATAGACAAAAGATTCATAGAAGTTTTATCCTTTTGTTAAAATTTCATTCTTAATAATCTTCTTGATTACCCTGAGTTTTAACTTCATACAATAAGACAATATTGTTTGAAATGATCTTTAGAAATTACTTGATTTATCTCTTTCTTAAATGGCTCTACCCTCCTGATCTTGGTATTTTATAAGGGCCTTTATATAAATAACACTTCTAAACAAGTACCACTAAGAAACTATAAATATCATGTAAGGAGTAACAATAAACACTTCTTAAACTTATAATATCACCCTTAGTTATAGAAAGATTAGTGCAAAATATGAATGTTCCATAACTTAAATATTCCTTTAGCTGATACCAGACATCAGTCTTTTATTGATATTAGCTAAATAAGTTAATATATAATTTATAGTCTAAAATATTTTGAATTGTTATACTTTTTCTATGAATCTTCTCTATTGATGTTAATAAGCTACATATACTTTACCATAGTATTAATAATTAAGCTATCTTATTCTTTTTCTATGGTGTTCTGCCCTACATGATTATTTTATTTCATTTCTTTATTAATTTATAATTAGCCTTTATTTATTCATAAAACTAAGCTAATCTTTGTATCTCTATAAATTCATACTTTGCTTATATAAAACTATACTGGTATATTCACTACTTATAAAAAAAAACTGCTTAGATTATAATTTTATTAATATATTATTAGAATGTTCTTTTACCTCAATACTCTTTTATTAATACCAGTATATACCAATTAATCAATATTCACAGATACCATCTGATGAGTTAGTATTTAAGTGTACAATATGTATAAATATTAAACTATTTCTGGATAATTTCGTTTCCTCCCTCTATTGTGGTAAAAGTTTGGTATATACTCAAAAGTATTCATAAATTTCTATCCTTTTGTTAATATATTTTTCTTAATAATCCTCAGAATAGCCATAAACTTTAAATGTATACAATATAGCAACATTGTTTAAAACATTTAACTATAGTACTACATGATAAGACTTCCTCTGTTTCATAAACAATGGTCTGCTAGTTGCCCCCCCCCTTGGTTGTCAGCTAACATCTTGTTTTAAGTTTTCCTTTACCAAACCTCATGATATTGCTTCTAATAAATCTTGACTTTTATGACAATACCAACTATGATTTCTGTCTTCTCTCTCAGCCCTGCCCCTAACAGATACTGCCTTTATTCTCTCAGCCTTAGATATACAAGGATCTGATAAACTAGTCTATAAATTAAAACTGACTCCATAAAAACAAATAAAATCGGTGACAGGCAGAGTCCTTTTGATAATTTAGTAACATCTACGTTGTAGTAGAGGTAACATGTTCTTTGTCTATCTCCTTAACTTCTTGGCGATTTTAGGTATACTTATTCCAATGTGTCCATCTGTTCTAATCTAATTCTATGTCTTTGGGCAGCTGAGGATTGCTCTGCATTTTAAATTGATGTAATGATTGCATTGTTCAATTAAATGGGGTTGCATGAAACGATCGTACTGCATTACCTCAGGATATCCTTGTTGCAACTATCAACCGTATTAAAGAGCTGATTAATTTTCAGATGAATTGACTGGGGAAGCTTTTTATTAAAGATTTTAGTTATTTTCGACTGAGCTTTTACCACGCAAAGAGTCACTACAAACAGCATGGTTGCACACGAGAACATATTACAGACTAAAACAACTGAGCACTGCCCCACTACTACTACTATAATAAATAACAGGCACAACCTTAACGATCATTGTGGTGGTGATCAGGATTATATATCGGCAATGTATCCTCGCCCCCACTTTAATAATATTTTTCAAGTAAAAACAACTGTGACCTTGAAATAGTTTCTAACAAGGTATTCAGAATGTTGGATGATTATATATGCTTTAATTTACACACATATATATACGTATATATATATACTTTTTCTTTATTTTCTTTATTTTCTCGACTTCTTTCTTTCTGTGTTATTTTCTGTGGAAGAGCGTAGGCTCGAAACGTTAAAGACTTTTTCACTTCCCGAGCGTTAAACTAATACATCTGTTTGTTGTCTACACCACCTGTCTTCGTCTTTTGTTTTTTTGTGAATTCTCTCTACATATATATGTATGTTTGTATTTATTTATATATGTGTGTGTGTGTGTGTGTGTGTGTGTGTGTGTGTGTGTGTGTGTGTGTGTGTGTGTGTGTATGTGTGTGTGTAGGCGCAGGAGTGGCTGTGTGGTAAGTAGCTTGCATAAAAACCACATGGTTCCGGGTTCGGTCCCACTGCGTGACACCTTGGGCAAGTGTATTCTACTATAGCCTCGGGCCGACCAAAGCCTTGTGAATGTATTTGGTAGACGGAAACTGAAAGAAGCCCGTCGTATATATAAGTATGTTTGTCCCCCTCAACATCGCTTGACAATCGATGCTGGTGTGTTTACGTCCCCGTAACTTAGCGATTCGGCAAACGAGACCGATAGAATAAGTACTAGGCTTACAAAGGATAAGTCCTGGGGTCGATTTGCTCGACTAAAGGCGGTGCTACAGCATGGCCGCAGTCAAATGACTGAAACAAGTAAAAGAATAAATGAATATATATATATAAAGTGAGAGAGAGAGAGAGAGAGAGAGAGGAGAAGAAAATGGAGGAAAAATAACAAACAGAAGTGTGTCTTTTGCGCTAGTAAGCCATTATTTAATTAGTAAATAAAGGTAAGAGTGAGAGTGAAGTTGTTTACTATCGATTCTGTTTACCACGGTGAAGAAAATATATATTTATCTTTTTGCCTTGTTGCCAATGGTAGACGTCAGAACGAAAAAGTCAGAGGTAGATTGAAGAAGAGTGAAAGATCAATGGTTACATCGGAGAAGAGAAGATCAAAGATTCGAGTGTCCTAATTTATAGTTGGGATCACAGTTCGTTAAGTCCGTTGTAAGGTGAATGAAGAATATAAGTTAGTTGGACATGTAGTCTCATAGCTATCCAGTGGCATATCTTGCACGTGCCTGTGACTTCTGGGGGTTCACTGTCGGTGCAATGTATGGGAGCAAACTCTAATTAGGGAAAACCGTTGCTATTATAATGACCTACTTCTCATTGAAATAAAGGTTGTAGGTGGTTCGTATTATAGGAAGCTATATATTGGTGTAAAATATGGAATGAGCGTCGGTCCGATCTAGCGTGTAGAGAGACTCATTGCCGTAATACTATTTTGTTATGAAGAGTGCATAGAGAAAGAAGGTGGGAAGGGAAAGTCTGCGTGTATCTTAGGTTGTTCTCGGTTAAAAAAGAATTATATGCATACATAGGCTAGCGTAGGATGTAGAGTAGGTATATAATTATTGGTTTATTATGTGAGTTTGGAGTAGAGTAACGTAGAATATGTGTTAGGTATTTTGTGTATTTATCTATAATGTAAGTTTGGGTTGGTATAAGTGGTTAAGGGGAGGTAATGCGCTGATGAGTAAGTCTACTAGTAGGGATGAGGCTAGGATAGTGATATGTACGGGATAGAGCGGGTTTAACGAAAGTTAGAAAAGACAAATTGGCCTATATGAAGACAAAAATTACTAGTTTCATGTTTTTTAATCAGTAGAGGCGGTTTAGCCATTAATATATTCAGTCGCTCTGTTAAACAGAGATCGCACCGCTTATTAGTAGTGTTATAAGACGAGGTGATTGCTAGGATGCGCCATTTTAAACTATAATTCATTTTTTTAACCTTTAATTCCCAGATGTAGCTACTAAGCCCTGTAGAATTTGCTTTACTTCTATTTCTAAAGCTAGATTGGTGTGAGTTGTGAATATCTTGAGGACATTGCTCAAAGATATATTCTTGAGGAACGTGGTCATCTCGGTTTTTTTTTGTTTCATAATCGTAGAACACAAATTCATAAAAAAAGTTATGAGGGGTTATACGGTGTGCTTAAACCAGAATTCTACCAGGAGTCACTCCAGCAGATTGTGAAGAAGCTATAGAGAATATTTTATGTTGAACTTTTTGATTTAGTCGAGTTTTGTTAATTTCATATCGTGCCATTTTTGTTAATTTCATATCGTGAGGTATCTAAATATTGGTAAGTTCATTTTGTCATGGGCATGGATCAAAAATAAATATAAAATATAGCATTTCACACACCCCAACACAAAAACACTCACACACACAAACACACACACTCTCTCTCACTTTTCCCTGCATTCCTCACCCTCTTTTACTATCCTATATATCTCTCTCCACCCTACACATTCAATAATACTATAAAAAGAGACATCCTTTGAAAAACCTACAAGAATAGGTGCAAGCGCTAATATTTATAAAACATTTGACATTTTAATAAAAATCTGTAAATGTACAATCATCCAGATATCTGAGTAACTTATTATTTTTTCTAATATATAATTCCTGTACATCACCTCCAAACCTTCCAATATATATATATATATATATATATATATATATATATATATATATATATATATATATATATGATGGCCGTCCACTCGTGACCGAGGAAGACCATTGCCGACCTTCAGGAACATTGTGCGCTCTAGGACTAACTTATATTTTGCATTTGCGGTTCCGTTGGTGGCTAATGAGCCCTGCTCTTGACAAGCATACACGACTGCAAACATTGCAGACCAAGCTTTCCCCATTCACTATACGAGCCGTGCGCTTTCGCGCAGCTCCCCTAAGTTCTTCATGCTGGATACGTGCTCTCTCAAGTGTCGATCCCCTCCTTAACCTGCTTCCTCCATCTGTGGCGATGACAGGCATTGTTCTCCCACTCAGTGTCCTGCATATCACAGGACTTTAATGAGGACTTAACACAGTTCTTAAATCGCAGTCTTGGTTTCTGCCGGAATCTCCTTCCATTCACAAGTTACCCATATAGCATCTGCTTAGGAATCCTGCTATCCTTCATTCTAATAAGGTGTCCAGTCCAACGTAACCGTTGCTTGTGCACCATTGCCCCAACAATCAAGATATCAGCTGTCCTCAGGACCTGTGTGTCTGGAATTTTTGAGGTCCAGCCAACATTGAGAATGTGTCTGAGACATCTCTGATGAAAGCGTTCAAGGACCCTTACCTGACGTTTGTACAGAGTCTATGTCTCACATGAGTAGAGGAGCGATCTCAGTACACATGCACGGTACACAGCAACTTTTGTTTGCCTTGCGATGCTATGCTGGGACCAGACACGAGAATGAAGAGACCGGAAGTAATTAGTTGCTCTCTGCAACCTGAAAGATATTTCCTCATCCAGGGAGCAAGAACGGCTGAGTGTGCTGCTCAGGTAGACAAATTTGTCTACTACCTTCAGAATTATTCCTTCAACCAAGATAGCTGGTTTCACATATGGATTTCCTGGTGCAGGTTGGAACATTACAGCAGTCTTGTCCAGGATAATGCTAAGTCCAAATGCCTTGCAAGAAGAAGAAATGCAATTCATAAGTATTTGCACTGTATGAGTGACTAAGTCACAGTCATCTGCATAAAGGAGGTCACGAATAATAGACTGGATGGTGCAATCCCTAAGGATGCAATTATTCTTCCTCTATATAAAGGAAATGGAGCCAGAACAATGTGTGGTAACAACAGAGGTATTCCTCTACTATCAGCTGCTGGCAAGGTTCTGGCAAATATTCTTCTTGCCCGTCTGAATGGGTGTCTCGTAAATGATGTCCTATCTGAATCTCAATGTGGCTTCCGATCTTCTGCTTTTACTCATGCTTTTGCTAAGGTTAGCTCTCTGGGAATATATGTCAGATATCGATCTTCTGGCCGCCTCTTTAATGATATACATACATGCATACATGCATACGTGGGGTGTATGAAAAGTCTTGAGTCTCAAAAACACAAAGCATGGTACAAGACTTCTGATGAAGGTACAATATTTCAAGGTTCAAAGGCATTGAAGGCTCAAAACTTTTCATACACCCCTCGTGTATATATATATATATATATATATATATGTGTGTGTGTGTGTGTGTGTGTGTGTGTGTGTGTGTGTGTGTGTGTGTGTGTGTGTGTGTGTGTGTGTGTGTGTTAATTCTCTAAATTAGGTATTAACAGTAACTTCACGATAAAGTGAAGTATATTGCCACTTAAATGTGGCTGACCCCTAGGGGTGGATGTTACTGTTGCTTTTAGCCCCAGGAGGACATCTCCTCCAGCTGGCTTATCGACACACTTCTGTGTCCTGTTTGTTTTGCCAAGGGAATTTATCCCTCCCATCGAGATCTGTAGCACGAACGGACCCGGGTTTCAGGGTTATTTCCCTTCGTCGGCGTCCGATAGCGACCGATCTGCGATGACAGAGATAAATTCTTGGCAATCTTATGTACCTTTTTCCAGTGAAATTCTTCACTGATATCGAAAAAGTGAAAACAAGCCAGCTGGAGGAGATGTCCTCCTGGGGCTAAAAGCAACAGTAACATCCACCCCTAGGGGTCAGCCACATTTAAGTGGCAATATACTTCACTATATATACACAGTCGTGTGTCGATAAGCCAGCTGGAGGAGATGTCCTCCTGGGGCTAAAAGCAACAGTAACATCCACCCCTAGGGGTCAGCCACACTTAAGTGGCAATATACTACACTTTATCGTGCAGTTACTGTTAATACTTCATATAGAGAATTAACATTGCTTGTTTTCACCTTTTCAATATCAGTGAAGAATGTCACTGGAAAAGAAGATATAAGGTTTGCCAGATTTGTCTCTCTCACCAAGGTCATCAGCTGTCGAACGCCGACGAAGGGAAATAACCCTGAAATCCGGATACGTTCGTGCTGCTGGCCGAGGTGAGAGGGATAACTCCCTTGGCAAACAGGACACAGTCGTGTGTCGATAAGCCAGCTGGAGGAGATGTCCTCCTGGGGCTAAAAGCAACAGTAACATCCACCCCTAGGGGTCAGCCACACTTAAGTGGCAATATACTACACTTTATCGTGCAGTTACTGTTAATACTTCATATAGAGAATTAACATTGCATATATATATATATATATATATATATATATATATATATATATGTATGTATGTATGTATGTATGTATGTATGCATGTATATGTTAATGTATATTCACACATACATACATGCATGCATACCTGCATGTATGCATACATACTTCCATACATAGATGCATCTCGATATGTCTGTGTGTATGTGTGTCTTATTTCAAGCATTACTATATATAGACGGAAGTAGAGAGACAAGAGTGAAAGAATGGAGTAAAACTATATAACACACTATATTTCAAAGACAACGAATAAATCGTGATTTGATTTTTAAAAAACCTAATATGTTAATGAAGTTATGGAATGCAATTCCACGTTTAGAAGAAATCGATAAAAATGACTCGATAATGCTCATACTATTGGCAATTGTGATGGTCATGCTTGTGTAGGGATGATGAATCATAAAGATGATTAGTGGGCTTTAAGTTACTATTGGCGGTACTGGCGAAGTGTTGTCAGAAGCAGGTGACTCTGAAAGAATGGTGTTGTAAAGAGGTTTGTTTCCATAGTAACGCACATACTGTTGTCATCTGAAATGAGTCAACATTCGATTGAGTCTTTCTCCCTCTCTCTCTCTATCTCTCCCACTTTCAGTCTCAGTCTCTTTCAGTCTCTGTCTCTCTCTCTCTCTTTCTTTCTTTGCTTCTTTCACTTTCTTCTTCACTCTCTCCTTCTCTCTCGCTCGCTTACTCTGTCTCTTTCTGTAACACAGACAAATGGGAGAAATGATGATAACGTATAATAGAGTGAGGGGCAATTTTTCATCATCGGCTTTCGACATGGGGATTTTCTGCCTTATGGAAATCTCATCAAAAGAAATATTTTCAATTGTATTGACTGTTAAGTGCTAAATTTATCACATTTACATATGGAAACACACAACTCCCGAGTAACAGCTGTGTCGTTTGCGAAGGAACTTGTAGGCGTGAGTAATATAACAAACAAAAAAAAGGAAAATTAATGGAAATTAAAGTGAAATTGTTTGGTGAACTCTAAAATCTCAAATGATAAATTATATTGGAATGTATTTCTCTCATAGACATAACTTTATATGTGTGTGTTCTTACATACATACATACATACATACATACATACATACATACATACATACATACATACATACATACATACATAGGGTTGGAGTTTGATCAGCATAAATGGTATATGGTTGTGAGAAGTCGGGAAAACTATAAACCAGACTAGTAACATTTCCATCAATGTTTCCCCTATAGCTTGCTAGGAATGTTACAGGTATCTAGGGGTGAATGAAAAAATATCTTACAATGGCACCTGTAACAAAACAAGTGCCACTAAAGAATATTAGAGCCGAATAAAGAAAATGTGAACCTCAGAACTCTTTGCTGAAAGGTATATCAGCCCAAACGTTGTGTTAACAACAGACAAAAAATGAGGACAAATATCCGTCAAATGTAAATAATGTAAATAATGTGAAAGAAACTCGTCGTATATATGCATGTATGTGTGAGTGTGTTTGTGTCTGTTTCTACCCCAGCACCGCTTGACAACAGGTGCTGATGTGTTTGCGCCCTTGTAACTTAGCGTTTCGGCATAAGAGCCCGGTAGAATAAGTATCAGGTTTATAAAAAGTAACTACTGGGGGATCGATATATTCAGCTGAAGGTTCTTCAAGGCGGTGCCCCAGCATCGCCGCAGTATAATAACTGAAACAAGTAAAAGATAAAAGTTAAAAGATATATATCCTTGTTTTAAATCTCACTCTCACTGTGTAGACAGTACTCCAGCATGGAGTACCGCATCAAGGGCTTTAGTCGAAGAAATCGACCCCAGAACTTATTCTTTGTAAGCTTGGTACTTATTATTCTATCGGTCTCAAATGACGTACTGCTAAGCTACGTAGACACAAATACACCAACATAGGTTGACAAATGATGGTGGGGGTCAAAAACACACTCAGACACATAAATATATAATTATACATATAAATAACATGGGTGGCTAACTCGCAATTTTACAACCTAAAGGCTGAAATATATATGTCACTAAAGTGACAAAGGGCAATAATCAACACCAATATTCCTAGAAATAAGAGTCAGAATAACTCAATAGCCACAGAAGCACTATCTTATTGACTGATAAGGGGGGCAAGCTCCCTATGGTTACAGAAAAAGTCAGATCATCGATGATTTTGCATTTTGATGCTTAACGCATCTTAATGCTCATCCTTGGCTCTTACCACGCCTAGGGTTAAACTCAGCTCGTCTTGTCGGATTAGAAACTTTCCGTTTAAATCATAGCCTGATTTCACTTTTAAGTGAAAAATTATAAATAATATGGGTAACTAATTCGCAGTTTTACAACCTAAAGGCAGAAATATATACGTCACTAAAGTGACAACGAGCACTAATCAGCACGAGTATATATATATATATATATATATATATATATATATATATACATACATACATACATACATACATACATACATACATACATACATACGACGTGCTTATTTCAGTTTCGTGTCTACCAAATCTACTCACAGGGTTCGAGGCTATATTAGAAGACACTTGCCATGTGACTGGAAAGCAAACTTCTTACAACCTTGCCACACAGAGTAACGCCTGCGCCTATGCACATATATTCCACAGTATATTATAGCACACACACACACACTCACATACTCACACACACACATATATACATATACTCCAGCAAGGTCAAGGACTCACGGACAAAGAAAAAGATTACATCACTAATTTCAAATGCAAGCCCAGCCTCTTCTATGGCCTCCCTAAAATCCATAAGAACAAATCCATCACCGAAGCTTGCAAACTCTCCTCTGAAATCTACATCAACATCAAGGCACCGGAGGATTTAAAACTAAGACCCATTATAGCAGGCACCTCCTGCGAAACACATCGCTTAAGCAATTTCTTGGACATTCTTTTGAAACCTTTCCTAAGCCACATCAAAAGTTACATCAGAGATGATCTTGACATGCTCAATCACCTCCCGAAAACAACAAACGAGGAGTCACTCTTGGTTTCTTTTGACGTGGTCAACCTTTATACAAATATCCCTCATGAATATGCGATTGAGGCAATTAAATTCTGGCTGCACAAACACCCAGAAACATTTCCTAATCGCATCAACACAACTTTCATCATAGAATCACTTAAGTTCATTCTGACCAACAATTACTTCCTGTTTGCAGACACATACTTTCGCCAAAAATGTGGTATTGCGATGGGTACTAAAGCTGCACCAGTCCTTGCGAACCTCATAATGGGTTTTTTTGAATTAACACTATATGAAACCTCACGCCATAAATTTGGACACCTTTTCCACATCTTTTTAATGGATAACTGGAAAAGATATTTGGATGATTGTTTCATCATATGGAATGAACCCTATGAAAAACTTCTAGAATTCAAATCCATTCTTAATAACATACATCCCAACATTCAATTCACTATGGAATTCAGCAAACATCATCTCCCTTTTCTTGATCTCTTAATTATAAAAACACCTAATAACCAAATCACAACCGACATCTACCACAAACCTACAGACTCACAACAATACCTCCTTTTTAGCTCATGCCACCCAAAACACACCAAGATAAATATCCCCTTTAATTTAGCTAAAAGAATTTGCACCATTGTCTCTGACCCAACCACTCGAGAAATACGCTTACAAGATCTCAAAAAAACACTGTTACAACGCCAATATCCCTCCACACTCATAGATCTTGGAATAAAACGTGCCAAGGAACTTGACAAAAACACACTAAAAACCAACCAACATAATAACACACCCAACCCCAAAATACTTCCATACATCTCCACCCATAACCCCAATAACATCGAAGCATTCACCACAATTAAACAAAACCTCCCCTTACTCACCACAGACCCGAAAATGAACAATATCATTAATACACACAAAGTCCTTAAATGCAAAAGGCAACACAAATCTTTGAAAACATTATTAACCAATTCCAAACTACATACACCTCTTCCACCCCCATCAGTTAAAAAATGTGCACGCCCTAATTGTGGCACCTGCCCATACCTACTTGAAGGCTCTGAATTTACCTTCAAACGAGGAACAAAGTTTAAAATTAAAACCAATTTCTCTTGTTCCTCGGGTAACCTCATTTATGTCCTTACTTGCGCAGGTTGCCAAAACTTCTATATCGGACAGACGAGCCGCCCATTACGTAGAAGAGTAGCTGTCCATAAGGAACAAATAAACCTCCCTCAATACCGCCAAATTCCACTCAGTGGCCACATAGACTCTTGCGCCAGAAACAAAAACCCTAAATTCATTATATTCCCTTTCTATCAATGTAAAGACAGAATCTCCACACAAGAAAGAATCAACAAGGAGAATCTTTTCATAGAGAAATTCCAACCATTTCTTAACACACACACCCCTCAGTGACCTTATTCCTCTATGAACAGACACAAACTTCCTGTTTGGAAAAAAAGAGTTCATAATTCCAACTAAAAACACTTGTCTCCCCTTACACACACTTCTTGTTTTGACACCACATTTCCTGCTTAACACAAACTTTTAACCCTTTTTTTAAACCTAACAAAACTCTCAACCCTCATGCATCCTTATTTTTCCTACCAATTTATACATGAACTACTATTGAACTGCAAAAGCTCAAAGACAATATAATGTATGGGTATATTTATTTTTTTATATATTATTGTTTTATATATTATTTTCTTCATTTTGTACTTCTTTGTAAAAAAACATTTTCATTCTCCTTCTTCTTGATAATTTGCTTCTTCGCAATGAAAACCGGTTAGAAAAAATCTTTATTAAATTATGCTTCCAGTTCAGCATTCTGGCTTTTTTTCATTTTCATATATATATATATATATATATATATACATATATGGATCTGCAACTACAGTATCTTTATATATCTTATTTCTACTTTCATTCTCTTATTTCCCCATATATTCCCTATCTTTTTCACAATAATTCGAACTCAAATATTTTCTCACACAGTCTCTAATGAAGGGATATCCATGATATCCCAGAAACAGCAGTAAGACTATTTCCTTATAAATGTCCTCACAGCCTTGGATTTATTACCTGATCCTGGCTAATATATATATATATATATATATCATGGTCGTGCGAGGGTAGAAAATCGGAGGATTTCCAGTGCGGCACTCAACACGTGCTCGTGGTTATATACACTCTTAATTTTATGCTCATTCTGTTTGAACTTTAGCATTTTAAATGTCTAGCGGAATAGTATCCATTTATTTATTCCTTTATTTAGTTATTCACTTATTTCTTATTTAATTTCTTCAGAGCCTCCCACCTCCACAACCTCCCTGTCTTTTCTGTCCTAACAAGCCTGGACAAAAAGTCACTAGCAATTGTTTTGAGGCACATTGTGTATCGTTTGCTCTTACTTATATTCCCAACTACCTTCTTGCCTTGCCAACTTCAAACACTTCCACCATAGGCTTTTAGTTAGCGATTGTCTATTTCTTTTCCCCTTTCTCAACCTCTCATCATGATCATTACCACAAACATTAATACGGCTTTGAATGTTACCCTCGTGGCTTGGGTCTGGTGCATTGCTGTTTTTTTATACCTCCCATATTGACTTTCTCATCATTTGGGACTGTAAAGTCAATTGTCTGACACTCTTCGCCTACTACTACTAAATCAGGTCATCTAGCTTCTATTACTATGTCAGTCTCAATGTTAAAACCTCACAAAATCTTATATCTCTTACTTTCCAGCACTTTACTGGGTTCGTGTTCATAATATTCATCAATATGATCAAATCCTAACTTCTACATAACTCCCAGTGGATTATTCTCCCCTAGTTGTGATGTTTTTTGTTGTATTCTTTCTCTACCAGCATGTTACATTCACAATTCCGGCCCATAACTCAGCTAAACATAAAGTTTAAGATTTCTGTTAAGTTGTTAACGAGATCTCTTTAGTGATCAATTTGCACCTACAAATCTATGCCTGCTACAACCTATTTTGTTTATGCAGTTTCGGTATCTATAGGATATGTACAAGAGGACAGCTGCCACCAACTGTCTATCTCTGGTGGTATGTCAGCACTTTTTGTTTTCGCCACTTGACGACACGAGTATATGGGTACTAGAAGCAGGCCTTCATTTTTAGAGTCAAGTGGGTCCCTGCCTCCTCCTCTTGCAACGTAGGTTTTTGTGTCTCACACTGGACGTAGCCACGTTTCAATTTGTTGTTGTGTCGCCCGTTCTAATCTACGATTTTTAACTCTTATTGTTTTGTGTGTTATTGCTTTTCTCAGTGTGTCCTGTACACTGGCTTGTTAAGAATAATCCTTTTTCCATGTCTTTTTAAAATGCTTTTTGCAATTTTCAAATCGTCCGTCGTCAGATTTACACTTTCTAGTGCCTGACGCGTCGCAGCTGCGAACTGTTAACGCGCGATTTGTAGTTTTTGTCGTTTTCAGAGACTGTGCTGGCGTTAATGATGGTAGTGGTTGCGATGGTGGATGAATTTGCAGGTGTTATTTATGCAGACCAACTTTTCTTGTTCGTTGTTGTTGTTGCTTTTGTCGGTTTTCGTGATGGCGGTGGTGGTACTGGCGTTGTTGTTTTTACGTCTTTTCTTTAATGTTTGTGTTGTTGTTGTTGCTGCTGTTGTTGTTGTTGCTGCTGTTGTTGTTGTTGCTACTGCTTCTTCTGCTGCTGTTGCTGCTGCTACAACCTCTTTCCATGTTTGTAAGTTCATCCGGGGAAGATTGACTGCGAAAATCACTTTCGCCGGATCTTTTCCTTTTGATCAGCAGGTCGATAGATTAATTTTTTTTAACTAAACACTTTCAAACTTCGGATACTGGTAGAATGTGTCATATAGAACATCTTTTACTCTTAGCGTTGTTGAGAAAAGTTTGTATTTTCGAAATTATTTCGTGTTAAAGTTGTCGTATTTGGGTAATCAACGACGTCTATTGAGCTGAATAAAGTTACTGCTGTTGTTTGTCAACAACTTCCGGCGGTGTATATTTCGTTTGTCACTTTTATTTATGACATATTTCATCTCAGTTACGTTCGTATGAATAAGCGATTATCTGAAGCACGTTTACTTCACGACACCATCATAATCGTTCATGCATTTCTACTGCTTTTCAGGATTTTTTTTTTTTCAGCTATTATTTTCGGAAAGATTTCCTCCCGGCCCCACCCACCATTTTCTCGCAAATTAATGTTTTTGTTTTAATCCTTTTGCCAAAAACCTACCTTTTCGGATACGGAGATTCCGGAAAATTGCCAAAAATCGGAATTTTGAAACTTTTTGGCACTCCCTTACCCCCCCTCCAATTTCTTCATTTTTCACTTTTTTCCGTAACCCTCACCATAAAAACCCCAACCCTAACCCTAGCCCTAAAATCCCAACCCCAACCCTAACCCTAAGACCCTAACCCTAAAACCCTAACCCTAAAACCCTAACCCTAAAACCCTAACCCTAAAACCCTAAAGCTAAAACCAGTACAAACGCACGAACGATGTCATAAATAACAGTGATAAACGAAATATACACCGCCGATAGTTGTTGTTGACAAACTACAGTAGTAATTTTATTCAGCTGAATACGTCATTGATTAGTTGAAATTACCCAAATACGACAACTTTAACACGAAATAACTTCGTAATAGAAACTTTTCTCAAGAGTAAAAGATGTTCTATATGACACATTTAAACAGTATCCGAAGTTTGAAAGTGTTTAGTTTAAAAAAAATTAATCTTTTGACCTGCTTTCGAAACTACCTCCCACCATCTTTTCTTTTCTGTTTGGCGAAGAAAATACCATAGGGAATTTTTTAAGTATCATTTCGAAAAGGAAAACTTTCTTTCCGGAATCCCACCCTCACAGATGACAATAACTTTTTCCCAAACTCTTATGGTCCGCTGAAAATATGACACACTATACAACAAAAATGAAACAAAAATAGTTTTATAGCAATGAAAACATCAATTATACACAGAGCGCTCGCAACACGTCTAGTCCTGGCGGTAAGCAATAGCATGAACAATAACAATAATAATAATCCTTTCCACTATAGGCACAATGACTGAAATTTTTTGTGGGGAGGGTACCAATCGATTAGATAGATCCCAGTACTTACCTGATACTTAATTTATTGACCCCGAAAGGATCAAAGGCAAAGTCGACCTCGGTGGAATTTGAACTCAGAACGTAGCGATGAGCGAAATACCGCTAAGCATTTCGTCCAGCATGCTAACGATTCTTTCCTACTCTAGGCACAAGGCCCGAAATTTTGGGGGACGGGGCCAGTCGATTAGATTGACCCCAGTACGCAACTGTACTTAATTTATCGACGCCGAAAGGATGAAAGGCAAAGTCGACCTCAGCGGAATTTAAATTCAGAACGTAAAGACAGACGAAATACCAATTTCTTTATTGCCCACCAGGGGCTAAACATAGAAATGGACAGAACAACTGATGGGATCAGTAAATCGGTATGATTTTACATAAAATATGACTTTTAAAAATTAAATGAAATATATAAAAAATTTAATAAAATTAACAATACAGGGACAATACAAATAAAGCGATGATCAGGCCACGCTCCGACCCTACAAGCCCCGATCTATCGCTGGTACCGTTTTTGTTCTTTTTTTTCCGTCTATTCACACGGTTCTTTGCACGCACAGGTTAAGGACTTTTGGAAGTTATCCAACATTTTCAATCCGAATATACGGTGAAACAGGCTGTCCAGTTGAATAAACCCGTGACCTAGAATTGCCCCCAGGCCATCGTCGCATTCAGACTCTAACAACCCACTATATAAAATCCGTGTGGAACCCCCACCGCTGGCGTTGCCCGAGCGCCGGAATAGCAAGAGGGCCTTACGGCACTCTTTATGCCATTCACTCGACCTTGGTCTACGAGAACACCAGGCTTCCTGTTCGCAAAAACTTTTGAATTCAGGGAACATTTGTCTGGCCAGCGGAGACCACACCCGTTCACTATCCAGGAGAATCCACCAGAAGTGCCTCAATCTTAACGCATGCGTGCCAACCCAGGTGCCGAGCTGCAAGCCGACCAACTTTTCCCGGTTAATCTTTGCTCCTGCCACCTCTTCGTAAGCCTCAATTGTCTTACCCACTTCACGTAGGCGTGCTACTGAGGTTATGCCGATAGTGATATCATCCGGGTAAGCTGTGACAAACTTTACTAGACTTGGTTCTCTCGGAATGCCACTCAACCTTCGTAGTAGGGGCTCGAGAGCCACCACATACAAAAGCGGTGAGAGTGGACATCCTTGACGAACCGAGCGTCTGATGCAGAACGGCTTCGAAAGGAAACCGTTCACCCGAACTATCGAGTCCATGTTGTGGTACAAAGCGATAAACCACTTGAGGAAGCCAAGGCCCAGGCCGAACAACGCAAGCACAGTCACCAGGTATCGATAGTAAACCCTATCAAAAGCCTTAGACTCGTCCAAACGTACCAATGCCCCACCTTTGCCAGATTTATTACCAACCTTCTCTATGGTATATCGGATAAGATAGACACGTGCCAACCTTTCTGCTAAGACCTTGGCCAAAATCTTCACTTCTGCGTTTAACAGAGTGATGGGCCTGAAATTCTCTATAACGTCCCCCTTGTCCGGGTCCTTTCTGACCAACGTCACCATTCTCCGGCGCACAGATCTGGGGATAAACCCACTCTATTGCCAGTTCGCGTAAACGTCAGCCAGTAGATGCTCGAACAAGTCTGGCATACATTTATACAGCTCGTACGGAAGACCATCAAGTCCCGGCGACCTACCCGTTTTACAGTCGGCCAAAGCCTCCATCACCTCCCCAGACGTGATTGACCCTTCGCAAGACTCCGCATCCGACCCCGAGAGACACGGCAGACCGGCAAGAAAGTCCTCGAAGGCTCTCCCACCATCAGGACCGCTGTCATCCCCGAACAGCTGAGCGAAGTAATTCCGTAAAGCCTCACACATTTTCTCGGGTTCGTTTACCAAGACGCCATTATGATTCGTCAAAAACCGTATAGTGGAACTATTTCCTTGCCGAGCTTCCACCACTCGGGCCCAACCAGCGGCCTTGATTCCTTCACTTCCCATCGCATGTAACTTAGCTCTGGCAATACTTCCCATGTGATGGGCTTCGAGATGCTGGTTTAACTCCAGTCTTTTCACCTCCACTCGGTCCGCATAACCAGTCCTCCAGGCTTCTTCTAGTTCCTTAACTAAACCATCTCCTATTTAGCTAAACTTATGCTAAACCTAATAGACTCATATTTGATGGCTCTTTTTAGGGCGTACCACCATTTGTTATTAATGATGGTACCTGTCAATGCCCTCTGTATTAACATCTTGATCCGCTTTCTGTATTCCTCAATCGCTAAAAGAGACGTATTGAGTTTCCAGTAGCCAGATCCCTGACTATGTAACTTATCTATTGTTAGTTTACAGGTAACCATCTTGTGGTCACTGTAGCTGACTAGAAAAAGCTGTGGACACTTAGCTATGGACTTATCTGTTTCTCTAATTAAAATCCTATCTAGATATGTTCTGGAAGACACGTCAGTATTTGACCACATCCACTGTGGAGTGTTCGGGTGTTCCAACCTATATGGATTTGCTAGCTGGAAGTGCCTTAGCAGATCCCGTAAGCCTGGGTTACATTTTCTGTTCGTGTTTGAGCCAACACAATCTGTGTGTGCGTCACATACTGTGTCACATATTGTCTCCTAACAATACTAGCGAATGCGACGTGTTCAGGAACTTGCGCAGGTCACGAAAATATTCACTTTGCGGGCCCATAATGTTGGGTGCATAAATAGCAACTAGCCTGATTATCATGCCACAACTGAATGTCAGGTCGAGAACGACCAGCCTGCCTTCTGGATCAGAAAAAAAACAACTTTTTCTCGGCTACCCAGTTTCTTTTCAGTAGGACCAACACCCCACCTTCCGCTCGACTTGGAGAAACGTATTTCTCATAGCTATTCTCATAGCCGTTCGACTTGGAGAAACGTATTTCTCATAGCCGTATTTCTCATACCCGGGTTTCTGTTGCCACAATCACATCCAATTCTCTTGACTTGATGTCATCTAGGAAGCGTCCTTGCTTCCAGCTAGACAACAGGCCACGAACATTTATACAACCAATGTGAATAGACATGACTTACCTGTTAATCAGGGCTGTCCGGTGGAGAGGGACCCTCCACCTTTTCTTGATACAGGGTCGGAGGTGGCAGGTCTTGGGAAATAGATTTGTTAAAATCCCGTCTCATTACCGACACAGAATTATCAGGTGGAGGGGGGTCTCCACCTTTTCCTTTTCACGCGGGATCGAGGCTGGTAATCCATGAAATATAGACTTATTAAAGTCCAATCTCATTGATGATACTGTCTTACGGTATTTGTTTTGTAAAATTCTATGAGTCTTATTTGGGACTTCATACATGTCATAATTGCTATTTTTCTCCGAAAGGTTTTTTTTTTTTTTTTTTGCAGTCTTAATTACTCTTTTTCTCTTCTGGCAGTCTTTTTTGGTCGTTGTTCCGTAGTAGTCCCCGCTCTCGGTTGAGTTGCTGATTGTATTTTTCTTTTGTTTGTTGTTTTCTTCTCATCTTTTTCTTCTTTTTCTTCTTCCTCTTTTTCTTCTTTCTTCTCTTCCTCCTCTTCCTCATTTTCCTTGCAGTTCCTTCGAATGCGGCCTAATTGGCCGCACAAAAGACATCGGGATTCTCGGCCCTCAACAGACACCACGAGGGTCTCTTTCCCTATCTCAATTGTCTCGAGAATTGCTTCAATTATTTTAGGGTTAGCCAGTACAGTTAGCGTTTTCGGTAGCGGCAGCCTGGAGAAGGGTAATTTTCTCTTCCTGTTTGATTAGGACTGTCGCCACCAACCACGTAGGATCCACTCCGGTGGGACCCTTGTGATTTTAATTCTGGACGTTCTCATTCCCATATAGGTGGGGATGAGCACCACGTCGTCCGTTTTCAGCGTTTCTACTGAGAGTTCTTGTGCAATTTCTTTGTTGGTAAACCTTACTTCCACCGTACCAAATTTCCTGCCTCTTGCCAGATTGGCTTCAGGAACTTCTCTATCTTCTCTTCTGTAATTCTCTCAATGTTTCTTTTTTGCAAACCGTAAGTTTTAAATATAATTGTAATTTCTCCGGTAGTTGTATTTTAACCACGTTATCATTTATTTGCATCATTTCACTATATTTCATAAAATCACACTTATTCGTCGAAAGCAGCCGGGTTCAACCCCCAGCTGCCAACGCAAAACTTATCTTTTACTTTTTTTGGTTGTTCAGTTTGGATGCTAGGTGCATCAATTTTTCTTTTGGACACAATACTTTTGTTTTTTGGCAAACTCGGGTATTCTTCTTGTGAAAGTTCTGACGAGCTTTCAGACACATCTCCAAATAACTCATACATTTTGTTATTCTTTTTACAACGGGGGAATCCATTATTTCTTTGCTCGTAGTTGGCTCCTCGCCAGACAACATGCAATTCTTCGCTTCGACAGGAAAAACAAACATCTCTGTTCCAACCGTAGGCCTCTCGCTAGACGACATTCTTCCCCCCAACGGGGGAATGAACAACGTGTGCTTTCTACAAGCACTTAGTATTTTCAAATGAAAACTCCAGCAGTTACGAAATTCAACAGTTTAACAAAAACAGCAGTTATTATAAATAATAACACTAAGAAACAGCAATTTTCACCACAACACCACAAACACATGTGCGACGCGTAAGAAACAAGAGACAGACGAAATACCACTAAGCATTTCGCCCAGCGTGCTAACGTTTCTGGAAGCTCGCCGCATAGTAATAATAATAATTGAATTAAAAACGTAAGTTAGTTCATAATGCATAACGATTACACATATTTGATAACATAATTTTTTATGGAAAGTGGATATTTTTCGTTTCTTTCAGCTAACTATATCTGTTCTCAGACCAATCTTCCGCTCAATCTCATCGAATCTATATCTTTTACCGAGTTGTTACTTTATCCATTCATTAATTTTAAACATTTCATTTTAGTCAATTCTAGTTTTCTTTTATTCTAACAAGGTTTATTCAATTATCGTCTTCTAAAACCACATGTATTTTTGTTTTCTTTTATGAAGTTCTATTAGTTTTCGGTAAGGCTTATTGTTCTTCTTTGTTTTTATATGTATGCGTAATAAATTCTCCATAGAATATGTTTTTAATTTCTTTTAAACGCCCCTGATATTTTTTCTATTTCTGTCTATATGCCAAAGATCTGTCTGTAAATGCAAGTTTCTCTCTTTCCCAGACTTCCCACTTCCCATTTTTGTTAGCTTCTTTTCATCAGCCTTTAATGTGAGCTTACAATCTCGTTTGATGAAATGAATTATTTCCAGACAATCTTTTTGCTTTCGAAAGCTACAAGAATATCATTTCATTACTTAATATATGTTAAGATAATTCTTCGCATTGTATATTAAATCACCAGAAATAATTTACACAAGTCTAATCTTAATTTTATCTTACTCAGTTTCTCCCACGTTTTTCTTAATAATAATAATAATAATAATAATAATAATAATAATAATAATAATAAATGCGCTGAAGTAGTACCAGGCAGTGGCTCTCATGGCTTTTGATCTTAACTGATTTGAAGTGTTATCATGTACACTGTTGTAGTCCAAAAGATGGACTACAACAAATATTCTGCTCAATACCACAGATTTGCTTGTCAGTTGCTTGACCAGTTCAGCATGTCGCTTAGTGGCTGATGATATGTGCATCTCTGATCATGAGCAGAAGTAGTGGGGGAGCATCATAGCCATGTGTTGAGAGGAATTCTTTGGGGTTTGGAGAATTTAACCTTTGGAAACATGTGTGTTTTGTTCATTATCCTTAATCAACCCTTATTCAGGGACCTTTTTAGTGGGATGGGCTACTCGACCTGAAGAAAATACTAACTGGCCCACCTGCAAGATCATGCACGGTTTATCTTGATAGGAGATCACTATGTCACGCACATATGGTTGTGATGCATGTGCCTGGTGTACCCGGCTTCGTCACTTTGATGACATGTACCGCTCTCTCACTCAATAATGATAATAATAATTTCTGGAAACACTCGACATGTGTGGAAAAGATGAGGACGTGTGCGCATTGATTAAGAACAGGGTGCCTAGTTGGAAAACACGTCTTTTCTGTAACAATAAGCATGTAGTCGAGTGATGACAATCAAAAGAGGTGTCTTCCAGGGAGATTTTTGTTCACCCTTATTATTTGTCATAACCTTGATCCCACTTTCTGTACTTCTACGCAAAGTGAACGCGCACTTTGAAATCACCGAAAAAGTCTGGCATGTGAAGATAAAGCTCGAAAGGTAGACCATCCAACCCCAGAGACTTCTCTGTAGTGCAGGCCTTCATGGCGTCCCGTATGTCTTCGGCTGTTATCGGCATCTTGCAGAACTCCGCATCCCTGGCCAAAAGGCGCAGCATGCTGCCGAGGTAGGAGGTGAAATCCACCTTCGTCCCTGACACGCCGCGCGCCCCGAACAGTTCGGCGAAGTGCTGCTGAAATTCCGTACACCTCTGTTTGAACTCGTGTAGCATACGCCCGTCCCTTCCCAACAAAGACAGAATTGTGACTTTGTTGACACGTAGTACTTCTGCCACCCGGGCCCATCAAACGGTTTTCGTCCCCTCGTATCTTATAGTATGCACCCTAGTTCTGACAATACAAACCTATTCTTAAACATCCCACGTTGACCGGACAGAATTGATAGAAGACGCAAAGGGGCATCTACTTACCATTCGCGTATCCATGAGTTGTTGGGGTCCCTCTGGGAACTCTTTAAAAAGCCTACCCGTGGCCTTTACATTTCTTGTGGGAAGCTCTTCCTAGTGAGTTTATATGCCTCTATAGGCATTCCGCACCAACACCAATGCTTCTGGCACTTTAAAGGTGCCGGTGCCAAAGATCACAACCTCTCTCTCGACATCTTTCCTTCGTGATAGGAGGTCCATCAATTTTGTATTTGACCTCCTCACTAGCACGAAGTTTGGTGTTTGTGAGGTTGCTCGTTGTTGTTCTTAGGAGTGTTTTCTTTTGGTCGGTTGTTGCATTTCGAGTAGTGTTGGTGGCGAGGTTTGTGATTGTGGTGCTGGAGAGGTTGGTGAAGCTGTATGTGTGTCTGTGACAATTGTTGGTGTATTTTCTGTTTCTTGATGTGTGGGGTGATGTGGGACTTGATGGATTTTTGTGATTCCTTTTCGTTTTTTTTCTTTTTGGTTTTTGTGATTTCCCTTCATTTTCGCTGTGTTGCCAATGAATCTGAACCTGTGGAATCAGGTCATGTGTCGATGGGGTTTGAAGTAGACGAAGAGAGGGAGAGCTTCGTTGAGGTAGCCCTGGGTGTTGTGTGTGTTCTTATGTATTATCTCTTCTGGTGCATCTGTTGCTGGTGTTATTGGTATTGTTGGTGTTGCTGGTGTTACTGAGGTTGCTGTTGTTGTTGCTGTGGCTGGTGCTGCTGCTGTGACTGATGTTGATGATGCTGCTGAGCTTGCTATTGTTAGGTTTATTGGTTTTACTGTTCTTGATGATGGTGCCATTGTTGCTAGGATTGGTGCTGCTTTTGTTACGCGTCGTTGTTGGTATGGTTGTTGTTGTTGTTGATGTTTTGGGGAACTTGGTGTTTGCAGTAAAGGAATGCCATAGTTCCCTGTCTTCTGTTGGGGGGAAGAAGACTTTCAAGTGTCCTGTCGCTCCACGCAGGTGGCACTGTGGCGTTCTACCATTCACTGTGACATGTAATTCTTCCCCTCCTGGAAGGCGAATGCGATCTGGGATCTTGTGAATAGCTTGTGGTTGAATGTGGAGGAGCACCTCCACACTGGTTCCAGGCCAATTTTCACGTCATGTCCTTTTGACCTCCAGGAAGCTGTTGCCCTCTTCCAAAACGATCGCTGCGAGAATCCACCACAAGTTTACCTCTGGTGGTATCCCAGCTATCTTTATGCGCACCATCCTCCTTCCTAAATAGGATGGACGAAGCACATATTTTCAATCCGACATGGAAACACGGAGTGTTTGGCAGCCAGAGCTTCTGATTTAAATGGCACTGAAATGCCCACAAACTGTTTAGCCCTCAAAACATGAAGAATGTCGAGCATTATTTCTTTCAGTGCCCTTTCCACGTCCGCCTATCTCGCCGTTTCTGGCCGCTTCGTGTTTACGAAGACGCATCTGTACAACACAGTTTTCTTTTTAGTTTCTGACAACACCTCGTGTGGGATGGTAATACTGGCTTGCACATTTTCCAGTCTTATTAACTTTTCTACCTCAGCTTGACACATTATTTTTTGAAGTCCCGGCAATTTTGTGTGCGAGAATTTGAACCTGCTGCGTGCTCGCATCCCTTTTTATTTGTGGGTAGTAGGCGGAGGTCACTGCGGCGTCTTACAACTCTCTATCTGAAACACTTCTCGACTCCTCTTTTATGTTATTCGGCAAGACTGGTTTCACCACATTTGTTTTCTTTTTAAATTAATTTTGAAACAATTATTTTAAGATTACAGACTCCAAGAAGGGCATTAACACAAACCGACCCACCTATGCAATAGTGGTGCTATAGAAAAACGTTTAGTAACTAAATAAGCAACTTTAGGGAACAAAATTTTGAAGGTCAGGACGACAAAGAAGAAGAAGAAGAAGAAGAAGAAGAAGAAGAAGAAGAAGAAGAAGAAGAAGAAGAAGAAGAAGAAGAAGAAGAACAACAACAACAACAACAACAACAACAACAACAACAAATCAAGACAGCAGACTATATTATGTTAAGGATATCTCTAGAAATTAAAGACTCACAGATAGTGAAATAACCGCGATCAAGCACGCAACGGGAAATGACCTAAATATAAGACAGAAAGGAAATGAAAAACCAGACGAAGAGAACAACTCTCCGCAAGTCTCAATTGAAAGACTGTTATCTGACCAGAACACGCAAACCTCTGCAGAAATAAATTGTAATGAACCAGATAAAGATAGCGAGGAAAGTAGTAAAGAAACAATATTTGAAGACTATTCATTTACTGAAGATCATAGAGAGACTATGATAGAAATGAAGCAGAAAATCCTGAATAAGCTTGGTGTCGTAAGACACGCTAATAGAGAACCACTTCATAAACTCTCAAATACAATCCAAAATAGAAAACAAATTAAAATTGGAAACTATGTAACAACACTGAATTAAACGAAATTACTTACGCAGCTGCTAAGACAATTGCCTCCGAAAAAACAAAGATATGCAAACAAGAGAATTCCAGTCTGGAAATGTAAAATTGAACAAGACATTGAAATAATGAGAGGGGAAATATCAATATTGAATGAACTAATTTGTGGAAATTATGTAAAAACCTGAAAAGGAAGAAAAATGAAGAGAAAACATAGATTCTCATCAAGAGAACTGCTTTCAGCAAAAGAAACACTGCAACAAAAAGTCCAAGCAAAGGCTCAAAGAATATGAAGATGTGAGAAGAGAAACAAGTTTTACAAGCAAAGTGCGAAAACATTCTACAGAGAAATAGGGAAGGAGAAAATAACCGTTGAAGACTCCCCTTCTATAGAAGTTGAAAACTTTTGGAAAGATATCTGGAGTGATGAAAAGACTTACAATGAAAGTTGCAGACTAGATTAGACGCACAGAATGATCCTACCAAAACTTAACAGAACAAGCGGGGGAGGGCACCACAATAGCAAACCTAAGGATGACACTAAGTTGAAATCCTCTGGTAATGATAGGGTTCCAATTTTTGGCTCGCATTGCTCCCGTGCGCACACGAAAAGTTAGTCCAGTTATTCAATGAAATTATGAGAGATACTACGAAAGCACCTGATTGGTTAGCTAGAGGTATTTCTTACCTACTAACGAAAAATAATGAAACCAAATTTCTCCCAAACTATCGACCCATAAAATGTCTATCTACCACGTATAAAATTTTAAAATTCTTCCTCGTGGGGAAAATATACAAATTTATGGAACAGAACGATATTTTCCTCACTGAACAAAAAGGGTGCCGACGAGGCTCATAGGGATGCAAAGACCAACTCTTAATCAATCGCATGGTCTTTGAGAACTGTCATAACAAATACAGAAATCTCAGTTACGTATAGATTGATTATAAAAAAGGCCTTTGACAACATACTGCATTCATGGATCTTGAAATCGCTGTACATCTTCAAATTTAATCCTGTCATTTCAAACTTCCTGAAGCATGTTAGTGTGGAATACGAATCTCCAATTTTACAACTCTAATGGACTATTGACCACAAAAACCATTAACATCAACTGTGGCAATTTCTAAAGTGATCTACTTTCACCTTTAATGTTTTGCTTAGCCCTAATACCCCTTACAAGCGAACTTAATAGAATAGGGTGTGGATATAAAATTGGACATAGGAAAATAGAAATATTACATTTCTAAATCTCTCAGAGAAATTAATACAGTAGCCGCACGATAAAGTGATGGTATGTTGTCATCTTAATGTGACAGTCCAATGAAAGGGAAGAATGCTACTGCAATTTAGCCCCAAGAAACACCGTTTCCAGCTGACCCTGACACATTTTCTGTGTCCTTATGTTTTCAAAAAGAAAATAAGCACCTCCACCCAGCAAAGCCAGCATCCAGAAACTAGTTTCAGAGTTATTGCTCATCATCAGTCTGGAGTAGCATGGCTTGCTAGTTTTATTCTTTACTATGAGCATATAGCTATTTACACTCCTTCTGCTGCTGTAGCATAGCTGACGGCTGGTTGAGTGTCCATAACTTCGTTGGTCATAAATGACATAAAAATTTTCAGAAAGTGTCTTCACAAAATCACAGTTCAATAAATTTACAGAAATTTTCTACCCCATAGGGCGAAAATTACTGTTTTCCACAGGACAAAAATTCAAATTCCAATAGAATTTTCAATTCAAATATAACAAACATTCGCAATAACAGAACAGGAAACGAATTTACATACCGTAGGCAACAACTGGTCGCAGATGAAAAAGGCGTTTTTTCTTTATTATAAGCATATAGCTCTTAGAAAGATGGGACGAACAAAGACAAACAACACAATACAGTGGGGTACATAAAACGAAAATCGAATGGATATGAATATAGTGATATAATGAGAAAAATGAAATGTCTTATTCGCACCCCATACGCAAACAGTGTCATTTAACTGTTTATGCAGTTCATGTTCGTGTACAGTTTATGGTACATTTTTTTAAAAAAACATTTTAATTTTACAAATTTTACTTACTATTTTCATCGACAAAGTATTGCACAATGTCTTCGAATGCCACCACAACGCCGTTAAATCCATCTGCTCACCAAACAATTCTTTCAATTTATCCGCTCTATCACTTTCCAGCAAAACCACCTTGTCGTCCTCTGTATGTTCATTTCCCTCACTTTCCGTTATCTTATGACATTTTTCATCTTCGTAATCCTCTTATGACATTTTTCATCTTTGTAATCCATTTCTCTATCTCTATACTCCTCTTGTATTCCATCATCCTCCTCACATTTCTTCTTTTCGCCACTTCTTTCCACTTTCCATCTCAACTCTCTCCCGATGTTCCTTGTACTTGTGTGTCCATCTGACTCCCGCTCTACCATGTTGTTTCCTTTCCTTTCTGAATACTTTCTTTTCTATTTGTTCTCTCTTCTGCAATTTTCTTTTTTGTTCCTTCTGCGCCTTCTATCTGCATCTCCTCCAAATTGCCTTTCCTCTTTTTTTGTGGGCTTTTTGGAGGCGATAATGCATTTTCCTCCCTTTCCTACTTTCCCTTTCCGATTGGGTATTTCGCTTTTACTGCTTCCACCACTTCCTTTACCTGGCCATGCGCCACCACACGTTGCTCCACCTCCTCCTGTTCTACCTCCTGTTCCACTTCTTGCTTCTGGGGACACCTCGCTTGCATGTGACCCCGTACTCCACAGTGGTAGCGAATGGGAGGCCTTCCCTCCACTACCACTCGTAGTTTGACGTCCTCCGGTATCACAATCTCATCCATAATTTTATGTGTGTGGAAGACTAGGATGCAAGGATTCGTGACAGGGTCTTTCATTTCTGGCCCTGGTTTGCTACAATACTTCAGATATCATCTGAAGAGCATGATAGGGCTGGAGAGAAGAACCCTGTCGAAAAGTGTGTTTGAGGAAAGATGGAAATCTGTGTTAAGAAATGTAGGTGCAAGGGTCCTGGCTTAATCGGCTTTGGAAAAGAGGGGGAAATAAAAGGAAGGAGATAGCCGCTGGGCCTTTGAGGCAACAGGGCATATCCCTTACTCATATAGAAAAAGACTATTTCATCGTCAATATTTTTAAATAATAGGTATCATTCGAACACATCACATTTTTTATGTCTTCTCCTGTGCTGTCCCAACTATGTATTGATCTTTAAGGTCGTAATAAAAAATTCATCTAGCATGCCATGCTACTCCAAACTGAGGATGAGCAATGACTCTGAAACTAGTCTCTGGACGTTGGCTTTGCTGGATGGAGGTGCTTATCTCCCCTTTGATAACATAAGGACACAGAAAATGTGTCATAGCCAGTTGGAAACGGTGTTTCCTGGTGCTAAATAGCAGTAGCATTCTTCCATTTCATGGGCCTGTCACATTAAGTTGACAACATACCATAAGAACATAAGTCATCTATTCAATACGGATGACTTAAATTTCTATGGCAAAGACGATAATTAGCTTGAAGGACATCTACATACTGTGAAAGTATACAGTGATGACATGCGGGTGGAATTCGGTCTTGATAAATGTGCCAAGGTCACTTTCCAGAAAGGGAAAGTGAAGACCTCACATTCAGTGGTGTCATAAAAGAACTCGAGCAGGAACACACTTACAAATACTTCGGAATAAATGAGGACTCTGGCATTCAGCATGCAAGCATATAAGAGAAGATCGGGAAGGAATGTTACAGGAGAGTTCAAGCAGTCCTAAAATCTGAGTTAAGTGCACGTAACAAGGTGTTAGCTATAACTTCTTTAGCATTTCCTGTTGTTATTTACAGTTTCAATGTGGAATATGAGCGAAATAAGGAAGATTGACAGGAAAATCCGTAAGCTGTTGACTTGCAATAAGATGCACCACCCAAAGGCAGACGCAGATCGTCTTTACCTACCCAGAGCTCACGGAGGTCGAGGCTTGGCCCAATTTGAAATCTCTTACAAAACCACCACAATTAGACGGAGAAATTATTTTGAAAGTCTAATGATTGGATTCTAAAGACGTAAGAAGTTTCATTCTCTTATGAAGAGGAGCAAAATATTTTCAAGCGAGTTTGAATAATACTCAGGTTGAGCAGCGTGTATAAACTGTAGTTGCAAACAAAGTGAAATCAATGGCAAAGCAAAATACGTTTTAACAATTGGCTGATGGGTGACAAGAAAAACCTCTGCATGGCAAATATGTGGCCCGTACCAAAGAAGCTGATGTAGACCAGAAGCACACCCATCAGTGGCTACGGAGCTCAGAGCTAAAGGCAAAGAGTGAAGGCTTTCTCTTGGCTGCTCAAGATCAGAGCTTATTGACCAGGAACTATCGAGCCAAGTTCATGAAAAATAGTGTAGACCAAAAGTGCCGATACTGCAATGATGGGATTGAAACAGTCGACCACCTAATCTCTTAGTGTAAGGTTTTAGTACCTTTAAAGTACAAATCAAGACATTACAATGTTGGCCAATATCTACATTGGATAATGTGCCGGCATTATAAAATCAAAACTGCTGACAAATAGTACAAGCACCACTTTGAGGCTGTAACTGAGGTAGAAAATGTAATGATTCTTTAGTATGTACAGACCGGGCCATCAAAGCAAATAAACCAGATATTGTTCTGAAAGACCAAAACAATAAAGTCTGCTTATTGATTGACATGAGCATACCCTGTGACCATAATATCTCGACAAAAGAATTTGATAAGCTCAGAAAATATCAAGATTTATGGTTAAAATCGAAAAGATATGGCAACTCAAGACGGTTATGATACTAGTGATTGTAAGAGCACTTGGAATGATCAAAAGGGGAAATGAAAATTATTTAAGAATGTTCCCTGGCTTACCATGCGTGCATGAAGCGCAAAACATTGTCTTGACTGGTATATCACACGTATTGAGAAGAGCATTGTCACTGTGAATTTTCTTTCCTGTTTCACCCTTTACTTTCTTTGTTTACTTTTTCATTTTTTTATTTTTCCATTTTCTCAGTCTTTCTTCCACTTTTTGCTCTATCACATGACTTTGTAAATAAACAATCTGGTTTGTCGATTTTAATGACCAACTAATGCATACAGTGTATTTCTCTGCCCTAGGTGTCAGGAACACACTCGGCAAGAAATGGAAACAGAATTGAAAGAAGATAATAATAATAATAATAATAATAATAATAATAATAATAATAATAATAATGACACCCAGAAATGCAGACTGTGGAAAGTGTGTCGAAAATGTGTCCCACTTGGTAAGTGGATGTGAGAACCTTGCACAAAAAAAATACAAGCGCCGCCACGATAAAATGTGTGTGTATCTTCATTGGCTCTTATGCCGTAATAAACCAATATGAAGTAACAGAGAACTGGTGTAAGCATGTACCAAGTAAAGTTATGCAGGAGGATGGAAGTGTAACGATACTCTGGGACTATGATTTTCAGACAGATCGTATAATCGAACACTGTAGGCCGGGCATTGCCATATTGAGTAAGTGAGACAAATAATGTCGTGAGTAAAGAGGTTGAAAAAAATCACCAAGTACTCTAAATTGAAAGTGGAGATGTCAAGACTGTATGGAATGCGATGTAAAAGTGATACCAGTGGTGATCGGAGCGTTGGGCTCAGCCCCAATGAAACTTCGAGACTTCTTAATGCAACTGAAAATCTCATGCAAGATTGATGTCTTGCAAAAAGCAGCTTTATTGTGTACAGCGCACATCTTAAGGAAAGTATTATCTGCCTGAGGTCCATGTTGTGACTTGACAGATGACTACAGACTCCAGTGCATTTTTACCTACACTGTGATACGAAGGAATAATAATAATAATAATAATAATAATAATAATAATAATAATAATAATAATCTCTGGCTGCCCAGTCCTGGCTAAGAAGGAATATATTCACAGACACGACAGAGCTGGGACCTATATACACTGGAAGCTATGCCAACACTATGGAATAACAACAGAAAAAAGATGGTATAAACACACGCCAGAAAAGGTCACAGAAAACGAGAAAGCAACCATACTCTGGGATATGCCAATACACACAGATAGAGAAATCAAGGCAAATAGACCAGATATAGTTGTCAAAGATCATGAAGAAAAAAACTGCTTTCTAATTGATGTATCAATACCTGCAGATGACAACGTTTCTCGAAAAGAAATGGAAAAACTTTCAAAATACAAAGACCTGGAAATAGAGATAACTCGAATGTGGAGTCTAAAAACAGAAACAATTCCTATCATAGTAGGTGCTTTAGGTATAATAAAAAAATATTCAGACAAATACATAACAAAAACACCAGGACTTACAAATATATATAACATACAGAAAATTGCACTACTGGGTACTGCACACATTCTACGCAAAACACTTTCAATACAGTAAACATAAGAGCACCACAGCAAACCACAGCACATACCCAAGGCGCACAGAGCTGCGCTCGGTAGTGAAGTGAAAGCACGTTATAAAAATAAAACTACTGAACAATAATAATAATAATAATAATAATAATAATAATAATAATAATAATAATAATAATAAACAGAGAACACCGGGGACGTTTAACATGTGAGAGCGATGAAACACTGCTCCGAAATTTTTATCCAAAAACATCGGAAATAAAAACATCGCATGTAGCCAAAATTAGCTGATAGAGGGTTGGACTATATCCGAGAAAGTAATACTCATTGAAATTTATTTCTATTTTGCAAATGGAATGATGTATTTTAACTGGATATCATCTCCACTGCTCGCAGAGCACATGTAAACACGCTTACCAAACCATTTCCGGCCCCAAACACCATGTATAAAAAAATTACAAATAAATTTTTAAAATACCGGTATTATTCAACCCAAGAATAACAATCGGGAAGTGCGTACTTTAAACTTGTTACACAAAACGTACGAAAAACTACACGTGCAAAACAATTTGACAACAGAAATGAACAGACCGGTACCCTACGAAAATCATGACCGTCAAAATAAAGGACCGGACGTTGTTCCTCATGCCCTGCAAAAAGAAAACCAAAATGGCATAAATGGACACGTGAGGAACATATTTCAATCCTCCACGCTTATTTTACAGCAACGCTCTACCCAAAGAACGAAAGCTCAGCAACACATACATATAAAATATGGAAGAAAAATAACCTAAATAAAGACTTAGATTCAGCAATGAACCCTAATAAACTGGCTAACATACGAAGATATATTCTCAAAGCAAATAATATCAGAAATAGAAATAGAACCATTAAAAGGAAAAATACATCAGGAAAATATATAGTAGCCACACAACAATGCCAAATAATATAAACACTGAGATAGTAAAACACGAAGACAAACGTACCATTCCCACTAAAAACGAAGTAAACAAAAACAACAAACCCAGACCGGAGGGATGTATAATAATGTACAAAAAGCACCAATCCAGAACACCACAGACAAACATATGAATGAGAAGGAAGGCGAAACAAATCTAAAATCTGGAAACAGTGTAGGGGAGCCTAATGATTATGATACTATAAAAATGTGAATAATCAAGGAACTGAAAACAATAGATCTTAGAATGGACCACAGATTATACCTCACAAAAATTGAAATAGACAATAAAACAACATCAATAATAAATAGCATAAACCTGGCCGTCACGGAACTAATAGCTACAGAAACAAATGGCAATATCACTTAGCTAAATGACATAATATATGCGGCAGCCACTGCAGCCAAAAAAGAAGCAGGATACTCCCTCAAACCTATCCACACAGGAGTACCACCACCCAAACAAACCTTGTGGGTAAATAATATCCAAAACAAAAATAAAAAGAAAGAAAAGATTTGTCTATTCTTAACGAAATTAGTAGACAATCAACACTACTAAGTAACAAGAAGAAAGCAAAAATACTGTACAAATACATTACAGAAATAACATTTACCTGAGGCAAAAGAAAAGCTAAAGCAAGCACAAAGGATCCGCCGATATGAGAAACGCCAACGTTTCTTTGAACAAAACAAACAGTTCAAATCCAACCCCAACAAATTCTACCAAGAACTGGGCAAAAATAAAATAGACATTACTGCAGCACCAACAGCAGAAGAACTGGAAGAAATATGGTCGGTGAAGCAACAATTTCAGTAAAGGACTATTAAAACAACGAACTTACCACCTGAGCAACTCTGGACCTCTATAACAACTGAAGACGTCACCTAGGCACTGCAAAGACTAAGCAACTGGAAGGCACCTGGGCAAGACAAGATCCCCAACTTCTGGTTAAAGTATCCGACAACAATGCACAAAAAGATGGCTGAAAATTTTAACGACATACTAGCAGAACCAGAGACAATGCCTGAATGGCTCACGAAAAGGAAAAACCATCCTAATTCACAAATCCACGGAAACGGCAAAACCACAAAACTACAGACCTGTAACCTGTCTCCTTACAATCTACAAAGCCTTTACTGCAATAATATCTCAAAGATTGAGTAAGCACCTGGGAGAAAACAACCTGTTTCCAGAAGAGCAGAAGGGATGCTGCAAGGGCTCATACAGCTGAAAATATCAATTAATGATCAATAAAGCCATAACTGAAGACAGCCACAGAAAGAAGAAAGGCCTCAGTATGGCCTGGATCGACTACCGAAAGCCTTTTGATAGTCTTTCCTACATGTGGATCCTCGAAACACTAGCCATAAACAAAGTGGCACCAATAATTATAAAATACATAAGACAATCTATGAATAAATGGCAGACGGTCATACAGCTCCGAACAAAAGAGGGACTCGTGAAAACCAAAACCATCACCATTAGAAGAGGAATATTCCAGGGAGACACGCTCTCTCCACTCCTGTTCTGCTTGGCACTCACACCTTTATCTGAATTGCTAACTAGAACTGGAAGCGGATACAACTGTTACGGCAAAACAATCAGCCACCTTTTATATATGGATAACCTAAAGCTATACGCTACAAATGACAAACACCTGGAAACATTTCTTTTAGAGAAACGTTGTCATCTGCTGGTATTGATACATCAATTAGAAAGCATTTTTTTCTTCATGATCTTTGACGACTATATCTGGTCTATTTGCCTTAATTTCTCTATCTGTGTGTATTGGCATTTTTCTCTGTCTATTTCTTTTGCATTTAGTTTAGCCCAGTATTTACCATGTAGGGACTTTTCTTGCCATCGTTTTATCATGGTCCGTTGCTGTTCTAGTTTTAGTTTGGATTTCATTTGTTTTATAGCTTGTGTTGTTTCTTCTTCTTCTTCTTCGTATTTGTTAGGTAGATTGATTTCTTGTTTGTATTTGTCAGCTTCCTTAAATACTGAAAACAGTTTTTTGTTTTGCTCGTGTTTTGTGGCTATTTGTATTAGTTTCCCTTGCTTCAGGAGTAGGTATTTTTGCAGTCCTATGGTGGTTATTTTATAATAGTTTTCTAGCTGTATAAAACCCCTGCCACCTTCTGTGCGTTGTATATATAGCCTTTCTATGTCAGATTTTGGGTGGTGCATCCTATATCCTGTCATTATTTTTCTTGTTTTCCTGTCTATTTTCGTTAGTTCGATTAGTGTCCAGTTAAGGATGTTGTAGCTGTAGCTTATAACTGGGACAGCTAAAGTATTGATACCCATTATCTTGTTTTTAGCATTGAGCTCTGTTTTTAGTATTGATCTAACTCGTCTATAGTACTCTTTCTTTATTTTTTCTTTCATTTGCGTGTGTTGTATCCTATCTAGTTCATTGACTCCTAAATATTTGTATGGCTAGCTTTCGTCTAGTTCTCTTATTTCATTGGCTTTATCTAGTGTGATGTTGCTACTTTTAAACTAATTTTCCTCTTTTCAGGGTTGCTTTGGCACATTTTTCTTATCCGAATTTCATATCTATTTCCTTGGTAAAGCCATGTACTGTCTGTAGTAGTGTTTCTTGCTCTTTGTCATTTTTAGCGTATAATTTTAGGTCATCTATATATAAAAGGTGGCTGACTGCTTTCTCGTAGCATTTGTAACCGCATCCAGTTCTGTTTAGCAATTCAGTTAAAGGTGTGAGTGCCAGGCAGAACAGGAGTGGAGAGAGCGTGTCTCCCTGGAATATTCCTCTTCTAATTGTGATGGCTTATTATTATTATTATTATTATTATTATTATTATTATTATTATTATTATTATTATTATCTTTTCTACTAGAAGCACAAGGCCTCAGATTTAGGGGAAGGGATTAAGTCGATTCTGGTACTTAATTTATCGAACCCGAAAGAATAAAAGGCAAAGCTGATCCCGGTGGCCTTTGAAATCAGAAGGTGAAGACAGACGAAATACCGCTAAGCATTTCGACCGGCGTACTAACGATTCTGCCAGCTTGCCGCCTGATAAAAATAAAAGTAATAATAATAATAATAATAATAATAATAATAATAATAATAATAAGCCGCGCTAAATAACTAGATGGATGTGCTACACCGAGCTCTCCGTGCAAAAACAAATCTAATCTAACAACATCGGGGGAATGGGAGAAAGGAGCCTGTGGAAGACTAAAAGGAAGTGGTCTTTTAACGAAAATAGTCACAAAAACAGGATTTTACTACCATAAAAAGCACAGTTTCTCCTATGCGCGATATCTCAGTGAAACATGTGCGAAACACACACGCGAAATCAACACTGGAAAGTTTACAAATTATAAAATAGAAATGAACAAAACAGTAAGTACATGGATTGAGTAATTACGCATACACTCGAATATCTACACAATCATATATACATTTTAATACCCCTATGGGTTTACACAACTTCGTGGAATTTACAGGACACATATGCATGCATATGAAAACAAATATCACAAACGAAGCAAAAACCAAAAACATTTTTTCTTAATTTTTCGAACTAACACAGACAATTCATAAGTTTAAAAACACCACAAAATACTATGCCCGGAGATAAATCTATCAACTAAAAAAATACAGACGAATACAGATTTATTAGCCTTAAGAAGCTACGTTACGAGAAATGTTTACATACCGAGAACACGGAGGCGTTGTTGTCTCAAAAACTTAACCGCAAACTGACAGATCCGTCCCCTAATGTCAACGTCGAAGCTGGCCGTGCCTCAAAAGCAAAATACAAACCGATCGGTCGTCACTCGGAACACCAAGAATCGCGTAGTCGAATGATGAACCAGATTCGATACGAAAAATCAGTTACTAGTTCAAATCTTCTCGAAGCACATTAGCTGGAAGTACCCCACAGACGGAATATTCCAACAGATGGCCATTCATGCTCTACATCAAATAACCAAAAGAAAAAGAATGAAAAATGGTCTAGGGGAGATAATAAAGAAGTTGTTACGGCCTTCTATCATGCCATATATTTCCCCACAAATAAATCTAATACTGCACAAACCTACTTGAACTGGACAGAGAAACGCCTTAAGGTAAGACCCTACATAGACAGTAATAATCTTGCCAACGTAAGTGATTTAGAGATTGACCAAATTAAACAATCAGTAAGGGATAAAAGGAACGAAGATGCAGCTAAAGAAGAAACTACAGAGGAAATAATTATAGATGAAAATGCAATAGTGATTGAAAGAGTTAATGTAACTGATAAGCAAAGTTAAATACTCTCTGAACCAACCCATAAACAGTAAGGCAGATGAAAATCAAATAGATGAAGATAGTCACACAGAAATTGACCCAACAGAATTACATGATCTAAAAAATCAAATGATTTAATGGCTGAAAATTAAAGAGAACAGTATGAATGAAAGCGACACTCACCCAAAAATTCGCAATTCTAACTAAAACCTGAAAATAATTGGTAAAATCTGTCATGCAAATGATTTCAACCACCTGTACTATGCATCTGCGAAAATATCAACGATTCTACGTGGTGAAAAGATCAGAAAACGACAACATTCCCACAAAAAGCCTACTAGGTAAGAGCGTATTCAAAACCAAATTCAGCTACTTAGGTCTGACTAAATAGACTATCAAACCAACAAAATTCCGAACATTAAAGAAATAATATACTATGAAAACCATATTTGACATCGAAACCACCATAGAAACCATCAAGCAAAAGGTATGTGCTAAAGCTGCCCGCATAGAAAGGTATGAAAAGCGCGTTAGATTCTTCAAGAACAACATGTTAAAAAATAACCCAAACAATTTTTACAGGAAGATAGAGAAAATACCTGTAAAGTCTGTCCCATCAAAAGAAGAAGTGCAGGAATTTTGGAATAAAATTTGGCAGAAGAAAAAACACACAACGAAAAGGCCCCTTAGATTGATAGAATATCTACAGATCTGATCTTAGGAAGTCAAGCAAATGGAAGTCTCCAGGAAATGATAAAATTCCTAACTTCTGGTTCAATGCCTTCTCAGAGAGCCATTAACTGCTAACAAAACTTTACAAGAATGTTTTGCAACACCCTCTTTGTTCCCTCTTGGCTAGTTAATGGTAAAACAATGCTACTTCCAAAAAATGAAGAAATAAATGAACCCAAAAATTATAGACGCTCAACCTGCTTTACAACAATGTATAAAGTGCTAACATTTGTCTTGACTGAATATACCTATTGTTTTTAATAGAAAGTGGCATATTACCTAATGGTAGTAAAGATCAGCTACTCATCAATAAGGTAATCTTCGAAGATTGTCACAAACGACACAAAAACTTGTCGATAGCCTGGATAGTCAATAAAAAAAGGTCTTGATAATATACCACATAGCTGGATTAAGAAATGTCTGGAAATATATAAAATAGCTCCTACTCTGCGAAACTTTTTGTCTGTAAGTATGAGAGCATGGAGAACCACACTCACTTTGAACAGTGACAATGAATCTCTAAATGCTGGAGATGTAAGAATTTCATGTGGTATTTTCCAGGGTGACTCACTATCACCACTCCTCTTTTGTCTAACCTTAATACCTCTCTCGAAATTGCTTGATGATGTACAGTACGGTTATAAAATGTTAGATAACAATATAAATCATCTCATTTACATGGATGATTTAAAGCTCTTTGCAAAAAAGGACCAACAACCCAAGGGCTTATCAGCGATTGTTAAACAATTCAGGGATGACATCAGGATGCAATTTGGCCTCGATAAATGTGCAAAAGCTACCATTATCAAAGGAAAAATGACAGAAACATCTAACGTTAAGCTTGACCAGCAGAAAGTCATAAGAGAGTTAGAACCAGCGGAGAGCTACAAATACCTAGGAGTATTTGAAGGGAACGGAATCAAACATTCAGTGGTGAGGGAAAGGATCAGAAGAGAATGTTATCGCAGGGTGACAACAATACTCAAGACAGAGCTGAATGCAAGAAACAGGATCGAAGCGATCAATTCTTTAGCCATACTAGTTTCAATATCATTAACTGGTCAATTACTGAAATATGTAATCTTGACAGAAAAATACGAAAATTATTGACAATGCATAGAATGCACCACCCTAAGGCAGATATAGAACGGCTTTATCTGGCAAGAAAAGAGGGAGGGCATGGACTTTTACAAATGGCATTAACAATGAAGATTGCCACAATTGGCTTAGACACCTACCTGAAAAACTTTGAGGACTGGATGTTAAAACTTCTCTCAAAACATGAAAACAAGAAAGCATCATACCCAGTAACAAAACAGGTAAAGGATTATCTAAGTGAATTCCAAATAAAAAGCTAAGCGTATGAAAATTCGTGCTAAAACTGCTGCCTTAGATATTCCAACTGATAAATGGCAAGAAAAACCTCTCAATGGCAAATACCCATAGAGAATTAATAATGCCGATTTTGACAAAGCACTTACCCACCAATGGGTCATGGCTTCTGGCTTAAAATCAGAAACAGAGGGGTTTATCACAGCAGCCCAAGATCAATGCTTACCTACAAGAAACTACCAGGCCAACATATTAAAGAACGGCAGCTTCCCAACATGTCGTGTATGTCAACAACAAAATGAAACCATTGACCATGTTGTCTCCATGTGCAGTCTTCTTGCGGATACAGAGTATCTCAACAGGCATGATAGAGCTGCACAATATATTCACTGGGTAATTTGCAAAAACTTGGAACTGTCCCATAATAAAAAGTGGTGGGAACACAAACCACCTCCAGTGCTTGAAAATGATCACATCTCACTCATTTGGAACTTCACCTTTCAAACTGACAGAAAGATAGATGCAAATAGGCCAGACATTATATTGAAAGACAAAAATCATGCCTCCTCATTGGTATGACTGTCCCAATCGATATAAACGTATCTGTCAAGAATTACCAAAAACTGAACAAGTACAAAGATCTTGAAATAAAAATTAGCAAAATGTGGAACGAAGGAAGAAGAAGAAGAAGAAGAAGAAGAAGAAGAAGAAGAAGAAGAAGAAGAAGAAGAAGAAGAAGAAGAAGAAGAAGAAGAAGAAGAAGAAGAAGAAGGACACCGGGGACGTTTAACATGTGAGAACGATAAATAACTGCTCCGAAATTTATCCAAAAACATCGGAAATAAAGACATCGCATGTAGCCAAAAATAGCTGACAAAGGGTTGGACTATATCCGAGTAAGTAATACTCATTGAAATTTATTTCTATTTTGCAAATGGAATGATGTATTTTAACTGGATATCATCTCCACTGCTCGCACAGCACATGTAAACACGCTTGATACATCAACACCAGACAATCTCCAGCCCCAAACACCATGTACAAAAATAATTACAAATAAATTTTAAAATACCGGTATTATTCCACCCAAGAATAACAATCGGGAAGTGCGTATTTTAAACTTGTTACACAAAAAGTACGAAAAACTACACGTGCAAAACAATTTGACAACAGAAATGAACGGACCGGTACCCTATGAAAATCATGACCGTCAAAATAAAGGGCCGGACGTTGTTCCCCATATCCCACAAATAAAACCAAAATGGCATAAATGGACACGTGAGGAATATATTTCAGTCCTCCACGCTTATTTTACAGCAGTCCTCTACCCAAAGAACGAAAACTCAACAGAATATACCTATAAAATATGGGGAAAAAATAACCTAAATAAAGATTTGGATACAGCAATGAACCCTAATAAACTAGTTAACATTCGAAGATATATTCTCAAAGCAAAAAACAAATATCAGAAATAGAAATAGAACCATTAAAAGGAAAAATACGTCAGGAAAATATATAGTAGCCACACAACAATGCCAAATAATATAAACACTGAGATAGTAAAACACAAAGACAAACGTAACATTTCCACCACGAAGTAAAAAGAGAACAAATCCAGACCGGTGGAATGTATAATAATGTACAAAAAGCACCAATCCAGAACACCACAGACAAACATATGAATGAAAAGGAAGGAAACAGTGTAGGGGAACTTAATGATTGTGATACTATAAAAATGAGAATAATCAAAGAACTGAAAACCATAGATCTTAGAATGGTCCACAGATTATACCTCACAAAAATCAAAATAGAAAATAAAACAACATCAATAATAAACAGCATAAAACTGGCCGTCACGGAACTAATAGCCATAGAAACAATTGGCAATATCACTGAGCTAAATGACATAATATATGCAGCAGCCACTGCAGCCGCAAAAGAAGCAGGATACTCCCTCAAACTCACCCAAACAGGAGTTCTACCACCCAAACAAACCTTGTGGATAAATAATATCCAAAACAAAATTAGATAAAAGAGAAAAGATCCATCGATTCTCAACGAAATTAGTAGACGATCAACACTACTAAGTAACAAGAAGAAAACAAAAATACTGTACAAATACAACATTACACAAAAAGATTTACCTGAGGCAAAAATAAGCTAAAGCAAGATATCCTTGCCAAAGCACAAAGGATGCGCCGATATGAGAAACGCCAACGTTTCTTTGAATAAAACAAACAGTTCAAATCCAACCCTATCAAGAACTTGGTAAAAATAAAGTAGACATTACTGCAGCACCAACAGCAGAAGAAGTGGAAGAATTTTGGAAAGAAATATGGTCGGTGAAGCAACAACCTCAGAAAAGGACTATTGAAGCAACGAACTTTGTACCTGGGCAACCCTGAACCCCTATAACAACTGACGACGTCACCTAGGCACTGCAAAGACTAAGCAACTGGAAGGCACCTGGGTACGACAAGATCCCCAACTTCTGGTTAAAATATTTGACAGGAATACACAAAAAGCTGGTTGAAAACTTTAAAAACATACTAGCAGAACCAGAGACAGTGCCTGAATGGCTCACGAAAAGGAAAATCATCATAATTCCCAAATCTATGGAAACGGCAAACCACAAAACTACAGACCTATAACCTGTCTCCCTACAATCTACAAAGCCTTTACTGCAATAATATCGCAGAGATTGAGTAAGCACCTGGAAGAAAACAACCTGTTTCCAGAAGAGCAGAAGGGATGCAGCAAGGGCTCATACGGCTGTAAAGATCAATTAATGATCAATAAGGCCATAACTGAAGACAGCCACAGAAAGAAGAATGGCCTCAGTATGGCCTGGATCGATTACCGAAAGGCTTCTGATAGTTTTCCCCACACGTAGATCCTCGAAACACTAGCCATAAACAAGGTGGCACCAATAATTATAAAATACATGACACTCTATGAATAAATGGCAGACAGTCCTACAGCTCCAAACAAAAGAGAGACTCATGAAAACGAAAGCCATCCCCATTAGAAGAGACACGCTCTCTCCCTTCCTGTTCTGCTTGGCACTCACATCTTTAACTGACTTGCTAAATAGAATTGGATGCGGATAAAAATGCTACGGCAAAACAATCAGCCACCTTTAATACATGGATGACCTAAAACTATACGCTAGAAACGATAAAGAGCTGGAAACACTACTACAGACAGTACATGGATTTGCCAAAGAAATAGATATGAAATTCGGATTAGAAAAATGTGCCAAAGCAACCCTGAAAAGAGGAAACCTAGTTAAGAGTAGCAATATAACACTAGATAAAGCCAATGAAATAAGAGAATTAGACCAAAGTCAGACATACAAATATTTAGGAATCAATGAACTAGATAGGAAACAACACACACAAATAAAATAGAAAATAAAGAAAGAATACTATAGACGAGTTAGATCAATACTAAAAGCAGACCTCAATGCTAAAAACAAGATAATATGTATCAACACTTTAGCCGTCCCAGTTATAAGTTACAGCTACAATATTCTTAACTGGACACTAAATGAACTAACTAAAATAGACAGGAAAACAAGAAAAATAATGACAGGATCTAGGATGCATCACCCAAAATCTGACATAGAAAAGTTATATATAAAACGTACAGAAGGTGGAAAACTATTATAAAATAACCATCATAGGACTGCAAAAATGCCTACTTCAGAAGCAAGGAAACTAATACAAATAGCCACAAAACACGAGCAAAACAAAACACTGTTTTCAGTATTTAAGGAAGCTGACAAATACAAACAAGAAATCTTACTACCTAATAAAGAAGAAGAAGAAGAAGAAGAAGAAGAAGAAGAAGAAGAAGAAGAAGAAGAAGAAGAAGAAGAAGAAGAAGAAGAAGAAGAAGAAGAAGAAGAAGAAGAAGAAGAAGAAGAAGAAGAAGAAGCTTTAAAAGAAATGAAATCCAAGCTAAAACTAGAACAACAACGGACCATGATAAAACGATGGCAAGAAAAGCCCCTTCATGGCAAATACTGGGGCTAAACTAAATGCAAAAGAAATAGACAGAGAAAAATCCCAGCAATGGTTGAGAAGCTCAGGACTCAAAGCAGAGACTGAAGGATTTTTAATTGCTGCACAAGACCAAAGCCTCCCCACCAGAAATTATCAAAAACATATAATGAAAAGAAACATTACAAGTAACTGCAGAATATGTGGCGATGGACAAGAAACAATAAATCATATTATCTCTGGCAGTCCACTCCTGGCTAAGAAGGAATATATTCACAGACACGACAGAGCTGGAACCTACATACACTGGAAGCTATGCCAACACTATCGAATAACAGCAGAAAAGAGATGGTATAAGCACACGCCAGAAAAGGTCACAGAAAACGAGAAAGCAACCATACTCTGGGATATGCCAATACACACAGATAGATAAATTAAAGCCAATAGACCAGATAAATTAAGGCCAATAGGCCAGATAAATTAAGGCCAATAGACCAGATATAGTTGTCAGAGATCATGAAGAAAAAAATGCTTTCTAATTGATGTATCAATACCAGCAGATGACAACGTTTCCCTAAAAGAAATGGAGAAACTTTCAAAATACAAAGACCTGGAAATAGAGGTAACTCGAATGTGGAATCTAAAAACAGAAACAATTCCTATCATAGTAAGTGCCTTTGGTATAATAAAAAAAATATTCAGACAAATACATAACAAAAACTCCAGGACTTACAAATATATATATCATACAGAAAATTGAATTGCACTATTGGGCACTGCATACATCCTACGCAAAACACTTTCAATACAGTAACCATAAGAGCATCACAGCAAACCTCAGCACATACCCAAGGCACACAGAGCTGCGCTCGGTAGTGAAGTGATAGCACGTTATAAAAATAAAACTACTGAATAATAATAATAATAATAATAATAATAATAATAATAATAATAATAATAATAATAATAATAATAATAATAATAATAATAATAATAATCCAAATATATGGTACCCTAGGCATAACACCTACATGAACTTCTAACTTGTTGTCTCTTGAGGTCTCTGGGTGAGACTTGGATCCAACTTGTACAAATGCAAAACAAAAGTCAAACATAAAATAATAATAATAATAATAATAATAATAATAATAATAATAATAATAATAATAATAATAATAATAATAATAATAATAATAATAATGACCAAAAAAACTTCACTCTATTCTGAAAGAGAGCAAAAAATTCGCTACTGATCTCTTAGATACCCACCAGCTTGATCAGGTTGAAGAAAATGCGCTAACTGCTGCTGCAAAGAAAATAAAATTAATTGCAAAGACAAAAGCACATGAAAAATTAGCTAGCAGATGGGAACAGAATCCTCTGCATGGCAAGTATGTGGCTCGTAGCAAACAAACTGATGTCGACCAGAAACGCACGCATCAATGGTTACGAAGCTCAGGGCTAAAAGCAGAGAGTGAAGGTTTTTATATTAGCTGCTAAAGACCAAAGCTTATTAATCCGGAACTACCAAACCAATGTGATAAAACAAATGCCGGTTCTGTAACGTGAGGTTGAAACTATAGGCCACCTAATCTCAGGGTGTAGTGTTTTAGCACCTGTAGAATATAAAGCAAGACATGACAGAGTCGGCCAGTATTTACACTGGACAATATGTCGGCATTATAAAATCTGTGTGTCAGAGAGTATAGTGAGAGAGAATCACCCCATTTCTGTGATGAGACAATTATGTTTTTCTGGCTATTTGTGGAAATCTCCACAAATATTTCTTTGTAGAGTCTTCTGTTTATGGTTCCACAGAAATCTTCCATTCTTTTGGGATATTTTGCTATCAATTTGTTGTTAGTTTCTTGCGTTGTTTTTATAATTTTTTATTTTTTTGTGAATAGGGAAGTTATGCAAGGATGCGATGTGTTCATTTAGAGTAATGTGTATTTTTGAATATATTTTATAAATTTTTTGTAGTTTGTGTCTATGGCAGTGTAACTGATGGGAGGGTTGTACATGTTGTTGGTCTGGATCACTATGTGTTTTCGCTGAACAAGTTTTCAGAGTCGGAGAAATCTGTGGGAGGAGGAGTGGCAGGTCTGCACAGTTGCGCAATTCTAAGATGGTGGTCTGATCGACTGGTGTAGGTGAAGCCTTTCTTGGTTGCGATGGTGTAAGTGATGTTATTGTTTTCACGTGTGCAATACCGGTGTTTGCTGCTGATGCTGTTGACTGGATCTTTCCTGCTGCTCATTTTGCTGCTGCTGCTTTTGACTCTGATGCTGTTGTTTGACTCTGGTGTTGTTGCTTGTACTGCTGCAGTTGCTTTTGATGCTGATGTTGTGTTAAGGGTGTCTACAGCAGCAGTGGTTTTCCTTTTCTTTGCATAGGACAGAAAGTGGTTTGTCTTGTCAGAAATGTCGCATCTCGGCTTTCTGCCTTCAACTGTTACAAATATCCGTATACCATTCAGGAGGTTGATCAGGCAAAGGATGTCTTCGATACTAATCTAATCGGTCTGTATCAATAATTCTATTCTTGTTTCTGGCCAGTTTTCCTTTCTCATTTGTACACTTAAAGAATTGTTGTTTATTCTGTATGCTGTATAATACGGCAGCCACCAGCAGAGAAAACCTCCGCTACCTTTATTCTCATCATCCTCCAATCGAGGTATGTCTGAATCAGCCGCAATTACTTAATATTGAGGGTTTTGGTTGCACTTTCTCTGTTTAATTCTTCAGTTGGAAAGCTCACCTCAACTGTGCCAAGGCGTCTCCCACGGGTGACATAAGTATTTATCCTCCACACTAGTCTCAACCATTCTTCAACCTGGGCCTGCATCCTCGCTCCAGTCTTCTGGATTTCGATGAAATACACTTGCAGTTTTGCCTAACTAGGCCAACACTACCAAATCAATAACGGAAACTGCAAAAATCACATTCACACCCATGGAAACAAGAAAGCTGACGAACACAAAAGCAACACTAGAAAAACAAACAAGAAGTGTAACAGCAACAGCCAACTGCACAACGTCACATGATCAACTTTATTATTGTTTATAAAAAGAACACCGGTTTTACGAGGTATATACAAAAAGAATGAGAAAGAACATTGATCAACGGTGAGGGTTTCGAAAGGACATTGTGGGATTCCGTAAATGAATACCTTATAAAAAAAACTTCACAGGTGATGGTGGGGTGCTTTCGTAATGAAACCAAGCATGGTGCTTTTCGAAATGCTTCACGAGGAAATCCTTGCAACTGCCGTTAAAACCGATCTACCCCTCGCTTTTCTCTTCAAAATTGCTGAAAAATATCAGAGTAAGATATATCAATGTGCATTGCGTCGGGTCGCTTGGAAACAAGGTCGATTGCTTAACACACTCAGGTCACTAGATATAGATATGGTAGCAATTAGCGAAACCCGAATTTCCGGAATGCATACATTAGTGTGCCTCTTCGACTACGACATTCCAGTTGGCTGGGATGAGGAGAATTAGAAGTGTTATTCCGTAAAAGTACAGACGATCTTCCTCAACATGTGAAGCAAAGATGGTATATCCATGCTAGAAGCCCTGTATGCACCTATAGCAGAAGGCAGACGAATTTCGCCCGGACTCTAGAGGTGTTTTTTGGAATATTTCGATCTTTTGTAACCGTGAAAGCCTGGAACGGCATCTTATACGCACAATGAGACTGTGTGGAATAGCTCGTAGGAGAAGAGTTCTAAAAGCCTCCAAGACCTATTATATGTTTGCCACTGTCTGATAGGTTCCCGAGCAGATTACTCAAGTGCACCAGTTTGGAAATGGAATAAATGCATCTGATCATCCGGATCGTATTTTGATGGGGCAATTTATTTCTTTATTGCTCACAAGGGGATAAATATAGAGGGGACAAACAAGGACAGACAAAGGGATTAAGTCGATTACATTGGCCCCAGTGCGTAACTGGTACTTATTTAATTGACCCCGAGAGGATGAAAGGCAAAGTCGACCTCGGCGGAATTTGAACTCAGAACGTAACGGCAGACGAAATACAGCTAAGCATTTCGCCCGGCGTGCTAACGATTCTGCCAGCTCGCCGATAGATAAACGAACATGTCCACTATTTCAACCAGTAGGCTTCTCACTCCAACGACCCTGATAGGGAACCTGACTATTGGAAAATGAACAGATATTGCCCAGATTGTTTAGCCTTTTAGTTAAGCGGTAATTGACTTCCTCAATAGCCGTTTAACTAAAACCAGTAGGTTTAAAAAAGAAAAGTAGATTGGGGGAGTTAGTGAGTTAATTACAAAAGGTGATTTTAAAGTGTTATTACTTGGGACGTACAAATGGTGAGAGTAGCTTTCAACCATGGCTTCAGTGTAAATGTTGAAATTTGCTTTGTAAAAGCCAAGGTATCTGCTCTAATACACAAAGGAATGGAGGCTGCCTATGAGCCCAAGCTCCAGAGACGTGACTTAGTCACAAAACTTCACATCAGACTTTGACATAGCTGTATAAGCGAGTGCTACTCGATTGCAGGCAGATATGTGCAGTTTTTCAGCGACATTTCACCCGTATACCACTGAGATAAGTGGAACAGAGAAAGGAATGGGTTTTCGTGCCTATCTTGAAAGTTTGCTGCAATGTTTTAATACATAACACTGTTAAATGTTGTGTTAAGACGTTGGCCAGAGTATTTGCTGAAATGTTGCTGCTGGTCGTCGAAAGTGTAGACATGTGAAATTCCCACTTGATGTAACACATGAGATGCAGGTAGTCACAGACTACCTCTACCTCTTATGTTACATCATAGAGTGTTTATGTAGTGTAAGCTTGGCTTTTGAGGAGTCCCTGATAAATTTGCATCCATCGAAAGCTATCGATAGTTACATGGTGATTGTCCTCAAAACAACCGGTTTCAGACTTCAGATGAAGTCGCAAAGCATAATCTGTTCGGTAGTTTGAGTAAATGGAGATCTATTGGGATTATTTAAGATCGCAATAGTTTTCAGTTAAAAGTCTCCATTCCCTTCTTTGGATCTTTCTGATTTGGCGGACACCATTTGTTTTCTAACGAAACACTTTCAAACTTGGGACATTGGTAGAATGTGTCAAATAAAACATCTTTTACTCTTAGTGTTGTTGAGAAAAGTTTATATTTCGTGTTAAAGTTGTCGTATTTCGGTAATTTCAACCGATCACTGACGTCTATTGAGGTGAAAACAATTACTGCTGTGGTTTGTCAACAGCACGTTGTGGCGGTGTAATGAGATCTTTTCCCTTGAATAAAATTAGTGCCGTTGTTTGTCAACAACAACTATCGGCGGTACTGTTATTTATGACATCGTTCGTGCATTTGTACTGGTTTTAGCTTTAGGGTTTTAGGGTTAGGGTTAGGGTTATGAGTATTTTTGCCTAACCCTAACCCTAACCCTAAAACCCTAACCATAACCCTAACTCTAAAACCTGAACCCTAACCCAAAAACCCTAAAGCTAAAACCAGTACAAACGCACGAACGATGCCATAAATAACAGTACCGCCAATAGTTATTGTTGACAAACAACGACACTAATTTTATTCAAGGGAAAAGATCCCATTACACCGCCACAACGTGTTGTTGACAAAGCACATCAGTAATTGTTGTCCCTTCAATAGACGTCAGTAATTGGTTGAAATTACCGAAATACGACAATTTTTAACATGAAATAACTTCGAATATAAAAATGCTTCTCTGTTCTATAAGACAAAATATACAAGTACGCGAAGTTTTAAAGTGTTTCGGTAGAAAACACACTAAATAAAAACTAAATAAAAAATGGTGTCCGCCAAATCAGAAAGATCACCTTCTTTTCTGCAAAATATTGGCTCTCGAAAATACTGTGAAAACTGGAATGCTGTAGGAAAAATTTATTAACACTAGGACGCAGAAGAGCCGTATTGGCCAAGCACACATCATCGTAATGATGTCGGACACCTCAGAAGCCTAAGTGACCTGTACTATTCTAAAAGAATATAAGATTCTGAATGTCTGTAAAACAAAAATAACCCGAATAATTGGAGTGTTTGCTATCTGGTACCTGGAGGAGTTGTCATGCAGCGATGTAGAAAACGTAACGAAAGGTCCAGACCTCACCTGAACATAATGAGAACTGGGAAAAAGTTACATGCATAGTGAACAGTTTCATCCCGCACTAAGGTGAATAGAGGCTGTCCTTCAAAAGTCGGGTAGAGGTGAGAAACATACATACCATCTTTCTCGTATACTACTGTGTGACCGCTGTACTTTGTCTAGTGTCTGTCAAACCAGCTTGGAGATTCTACCCGTTCGCTTCCTGTGGAAGAAATACTGGTCAGACGGTCCATCTACTATCTACGTACTCTGCACGGAGGGCACTTTATTCTGTGGATGTTGGTGCGAAGGAATGTGCTGAAATTGCAACATCTACAGCGATTCTTCGATGGCAACCAAATGCGGTCACTTTTATAGTCACCTTTCCCCACAGAACGTGGCATCTGGAATGATTGTGTTGAACTCGTATAGACTTCTAGCAATCAGACAACTTCTACGTCGGTGTTTTATAAAGGATTTGTAGTGGGAAAGATCAATGAAGCTTTAAGCCTCGACAAGAATCAACTTGGTATGCTTCGGAGAACTTTCGACCAAGAAACAATGGATAATTTCCAGAAACACCCGGTTCTGCTGTGGAACATGAGAGAATTAAGCTTTCAAAGAGACATTCAGATGGGCCTCTCCTAGAAATGCGCAAAGTGATGAAACTGATTCACGCCAACTTGCTCAGTATCAGAGCATTACTGATTTTTTGTTGTTGCGAGTGACGAATCCAGTCATCAGGCAAGAATATCATGAAAATCGCTCTGTCATCTTCTTCTGTTTGATATGAGAAAGCACTTTCATTTGTGTGGTGACTATGATTAAAAGGATTGAGTAACGGACAAAACAATTAATAAAGGCAGCCACGTTCTTCTTCGAAAAAGCCGTAATCAACCTTTCCAGGTTTCACATGAAAAGTTGGGTGCAGATTGGGGGGAAGGTGCTTCCATATCTAGCAAACCCGTTAATAGGTGGAAGAAAGCAGCAAATATAATACTAATCTACACTGAAAATGTATCTGTAAGCTAGGAACCGAAAAGTCTTTCCTAATTGGATTTCCGTGGGGCCTTCCTGATTCGCTTCAAGCAGCTATTTCTTGCTTGTTTTGATATCCCTTTTCACTCGCCCCATCACCTATTTGATCATTTTCTACAGTTTTATTAGCTTTTATGGCTAATAAAGATACTACTACTACTACTACTACTACTACTACTACTACTACTACTACTACTGTATCTGTCTTTAATTTCGAAATAATCTCTCAGTTACTAATTCTATTCGGCCACATCTTATTTATATATTGATTTGAGGTCTAGCGCATATTTCCTCTATTAAACTTGATGTTTATTTGAATTAATTAGATAATTACTTAGGTTCGGGTGTATTTATACATCCAATATAGATCCAACCACCAGAGTAAGCTAATTATTGACAATTTCAAGCGTTTGATTGTATTATCTGTTTACAGTTCTATACAGTAAATCTTTGCAATCATATTCTCAAAAATGCTTCGATCGAAATATATATTTATGTAATATTTATATTAAGCTGCTCAACATTTGTTTATCAGAAGAGCTTTCATCCATTTATCCATCCATACATACATACATACATACATACATACATACATACATACATACATACATGCATGCATGCATGCATATATATGTTTGTTTGTACGTATTTATATGTAAGTATTGGGTTGTCCGGAAAGTTCGTGCCGACTTATAATAGCTTACCTTTCGACTTAATATTAGAACATGGTTGAGTCCATAAAACAGGATTTGACTACACCTCCATTTAGAGCACAGTTTAAGCTATCTTTTCGTGGAAGAAGGTTTATGTTCCTATAACTTGTGTTAATTCTGTAACCCTTTAAGATGGGAGATAAGAAAGTTCATTTTCGGCACTTGATGCTTTTCATTTTCTGTAAAGGGAAAAATGCCTCACAAGCAACCAAAGAAATATGCGCAGTTTACGGGGATGTTTCTTTGTCCGAAAGAACTGTACGGAAGTGGCTCGCAAGGTTCCGAGCTGGAGATTGTAGTCTTATTGATAAAGAGCAATCAGCAGACCATCCACTACAGATGATGACCAAATCAAGTCTTTAATTGAGAATAACTCACATTGCACAACCCGAGAATTGGCAGAAAGCCTCATCCTATCAAAATCCGTCTTTCATGAGCACCTAGTAAAGCTTGGGTACACAAATCGCTACGATGTTTGTGCTCCACATGAGTTGAGAGAGAAGAACATTTTGGAAAATCGGCACGAACTTTCCGGACAATCCAATATATGTATGCATGTATGTATATGTTCGAAGCTATATATATATATATATCAGCGGGACATCCCATTACACATAATGACGGTCACATCATTGTTACATCTTTCCATGTAAAAGCAGTAAATAGTACTGAATTTCTGACCATCGCTTCGTTTCATCTTTGAACCTGACCCGTTCGACGGAGGACACATTGTAACACTCTTGCGGCCATTACTTTTCTTCTTTCCTTTTAATCGAAGATCTTTTCACGCAAAGCGACATTGTAATTTTATTTTTTACACACATTTCCAAACATTAATTCTTTTCCTTTTCTTCTTTTCTCATCATGCTAATAAATCAGTTGTTGACAGTTATATATTTATTGAAGCTAATGCCACTTTTTATAAATATTACTTAAATTGCAAATGTTTCAATATACAACAACGTTTCTTTGATTAGCCATCGTCAGTTTTTTGTTTATATTTTTTATTTACACTTAATTTACAGAACTTTAACAAATGCTTGCAGTCTCTTTTTATTTGTGCATTCATAGCTACCGTCATTGTGACGACCACTTCCTACTACCCCTCTAATACAGGCCGTAATTATTAATTGATATTTTTTTCTCAACTAAACTGTGGTAAAATCAAATTTTCTCGCAAGAGATCTGTTAGAGACGTCCAATTATGACAAAATGCAATGAGAAGGATTAATAATCGTTCCTTTTTAGCCCTGAGGTATTAAACATATAATACATAAAGTGTCGTACAAAAGGAGTCACAAAATGTGTAGGGCTGTATTACACATACATACATACATACATACATACGTGTGTATGTGTGCGTTTGCGTGCGTGTGTGTGTGTATGTGTGTGTGTGTGTTTGTGTGTGTGTGTGTGTGTGTGTGTGTGTGTGTGTGTGTGTGTGTGTGTTAAACCTGAAGCAAAACCGTTACGCATACTTTAATCCAGGATAAAAATTTAGTGCATAACTCCTAATGAAAGAAGTACCATCGCCGACAAAAGGTTAAGAAGCAACTAAGAAGGCTAAGAAGATCCCCTTATTCTGCGTGGCCTTCAAACAAGATGTAATGAATTTGGATGGGTTCTTACTTACCCGAAACTCTAATTCTTCCACATCCTACAGTGGGGTCGATTTAATCGACTTAATCTCTTTGTCTGTGCTTCTTTGTCCCTCTATGTTTAGCCCCTTGTGAGCAATAAAGAAATAAGGAAGCCTCAACCTATCAACATTCGTCGTTCATGAACACCTATTAAGGCTTGGGCACACATATCGCTACGATGTTTGGGGTACCACATCAGTTGACTGAGAAGAACCTTTTGGATCGCATTTCCATCAGTGATTCACTTTATAAACGGAATGAAAACGCGCCTTTTTTAAAGCAAATTGTGACAGGTGATGAGGAAATGGATTATCTACCGAAATGTTCATAGAAAGCGATCCTGGAGTAAGTGACATGAGCCACCCTTAGCCTCCCCAAAAGTGGGTCTTCACCTTAAAAAAGTCTTGCTTTGTGTCTGGTGGGATTGGAAAGGAATTCTGTACTATGAGCTTTTCCCAAGTAACCAGACAATTAATTCTGAGAAATACTGCAGACAACTTGACGAGTTAAAAGCAGCAATTCAAGAAAAAGATCCAGAATTGGCCAACAGGAAGGGTGTTGTTTTCCAACATGATAATGCAAAACCGCCCGTTTCCTTGGGAACCAGACAAGAATTTCTGCAGCTCGGCTGGAATGTGTTACCGCACCCTCCATATTAAACAGATATTGTTCCTTCGAATTTCTACTTATTCAGGTCTCTGCAGAATAGTCTTAATGTTAAAAACTTCAATTCCTTGGATGACATAAAAAGATACCTTGATGAATTTTGCCATAAAACCACCTCAATTCTGGGAAGAGGATATTTTCAAGTTAAAGGAAAGATGGAGACACATTGTGCAACAAAATGGTTCATATTTGGTTGATTAAAAATGCAATGGCAAGTATTTATTGACCTTTTTCTTTCCTTTTAAAATCGGTACGAACTTTCCGGACAACCCAATAGTTTACTCTTCTTTTCTATTCAACACATTCTCTTTTATCTTTAAATCGAGTCACCGTAGATCTCAGCTACTGATGGTGATGGATGCATCTTCGAAATAACTCATGACAGCCCCTTCTTTTAGATCAAATATTTGTCCACCTCTTTATTTTTTTATAATTCTTCTCCAGTCTTCAATTAGTTATGTAGTTATGTAAGCCTGTACTACTGCTCATGATCTCTGGCCATTTCTGCGTTGGAGGAGAAGGGCGCTCATCTTCTGGACTGTCAACATCTTTATTGTTGGTGGAACCGTCCAGCATCAACACACTCTTCAGTTACCACCGCTCAGACCACACCTAGAGCTACAGCTGGTTAGGGTCTGGAACAAACGGTAGCAGTAGCACGGATTGTGCGTTACCTCTATCTCCTTGCCTCCTCCTTTGTCATAAAATCAACTTCAGGCTTCCATATGCTTTACTCTGGTCGATAGAGCACATATCCTATCAGACATCAACCAGATGCTGCACCTAAACCTATTTCAAGGATATATGGAAGCCCACTTCCAGTTTTGAAAATCAGAATGCCACTTTTCACACCTGACTTTCTTGCTTAAATTCATTAGGTGAAGAGATACATTTTTTGTAATAGGAGAGTATGCTCACTCATATCTTCTATACTTGTCATTATACCGAGCTTCCAACAAATTTACCGAATCAAAATAGCTCAAACTTTCCCGTTACATCCACCTCTAAGTAGAATCGGAAGAGGTCGATGGGAACTGGAAAGGAAAGTGCCCGTCTTTTAGTACTTTCAACTAGGTTCATTATAAATCTGTTTCGTCACTGTCACTGGGCAAAACAAAAGTCCCACACTTCTCTCCAAAATTATATCTATTTTACATGCATTAGTTATATCAATTTACATATGGCAGAAGCTGTTCTACATATATTTACACGTGAAAATTCTCGAAAAGTACCCGAGTTTGTACACAACACTCTCCGTGTAAGGTCTATACCGAACCAGCAATCTCCCAGGTAGCATTGCTCGACCAAACTTTGTTGAAAGTTATCAATAACCCCTACCCTACTTCTGGATAAATGTTCTCAACGTCTTCTTTCTAGCTCATCAACATTCCCGAAAATCATGCACTAGTTGACATATCATCGACTGTCTCTCGTAAATAATAAGGGCCTGACAATATGCCATGAGCCAGAAGTGCATCACAATCAAAGAGAAGAGCAGAAAATATTGGCAGTAGATTAATGGAATGCAGCCCTTCAACGAGAAACGCTTCAAACTGGTAATATGAAAATTTGAAGAACGTAATCACAGTGAAGAGAAAATAAATAACAGAAGCAAAATACGGGCTCACCACCCCTGCCAGGCATATTAATCATTGCTACCTCTCAATTCATTTCCGGGAGACGCCGGCCACTCTTGTTATATTGCTCAAGATCTTTTCTAAACATATATTTTACTAAAATGTTGTTTCGATGATCCAAGGAGTTGGTCACAGTAGCTTGCCTCTACGGCGTAGCAGGCCGATCTATTTCTCCTCATTGATATATGCTCTTCTTACCACACTATATAGAAATATAGTGTAGAGGTGACCGCTCCTTAGCATATTCAACTTTATCAGTAAGTGATCAATAACAAATCCGTACGGGAGTAATGAAAGAGGAAAATAGTGACTGATAGAAAGTATGATTAAAGTATAATTCAAAATGATTCAGTAGGTGATTAATTGATTTAACTACAGATCAGATGCTACGATCCAGCTCTGAAAACCCGACAGAAGCCAGCTGCCCTGAGGCTATCCTCAGACAAAGTATAGAGGTCAACCGAAGGCTTTGGCTGATAGATTCATGTACATCCATCCAAGTCATATTTATTACTCACCCTCTCTAAAATGCTGTGGAGATTTTGGACAGATCTATCAGAAATCTCACAGAGCTGCGCTTTCCCACTCACACTTCTTAAGGACAAGTGCCAACCTCGTTACGTATAACTTAGCGCAGCTCTTAAACTCTGCAGAGTTATGGGATGGAAACTGGCGATGGACTTCAACTAGCTTGCATCGTTTCTCAGCATTTCCTCTGCTCCTCGTTAGAAATATTCTCGGTTTGCTGCCGGTTGCGTAAGGTGTCTGCCAAAAGGAGGGAACAGACAAGTTTGTGCAAGTTTCTGAAAGCTCTTAAGACAGATCATCCAAACCGAGCGGTATTCCCCACACCTAGTTATTTACATCATTCGTACCGTAGTTGCTATTATCAGTTTTTTCGTAATACACCATTCTTGTATAGAAAGTCGGGACAATCAGCTGAGACAAGCATTAACATACATCTTCTCAAGTAACTCAACAATACCATACGGTCGGAGTAGATGTCGTGGAAAACATTACTCATCTGTTTGAAATCAAATGACATGCGCAGATCATGAACGTACTGGTTTTCAGTGCCGAGAGGTATTTTGTACTTTGCAGTAATGGTGGTGATGTTGACAATAAGAGTTAATTATTTATTGAACTAATTTTTTATAGCACCCATCGCTTAACACATGCACATATCGTCTATTCGCTTGAAAATTCATATTTGTTTATAGGCGTTAATTTAGCCTAAACTATGGATTTACAAGAAAGACAGTTGCTAGCTGCTCGAGAAAGGATCCGCATATACAGAGCACATATCAGAGAAGAGCAGCGAGAAAATATAATACAAAGAGAAAAGAAACAACACCGGCAGAGACGTGAAGAAATTAATATAGACGAACGTTAAGTATATTTAAAGAAAATCAGACTAAGAATGCTATAAAAATGCAAATCATTCTTTCTTTCTTAAATAGGTCCTTTTATATTTTTTTCATTCCGTGGAATTTACAGGGGTCAATAATTCTAACTCGAAAGGAATTAATATAAGTAAACAGGAGAATTATTTTGATATGTAATTAATATTAGTGTGAAGTATAAGCATAAATTTTATAATTATATTGAAACCTAAACTAATGGTTGTACATCCTCCTTGCATTGTACTGAACTCATTTCTTGAATATTTCTGTATTTTTTTAGAATATGTAGATAATCTTTAGAGTGGGAAGACAGAAATTAAACATCAGGTAAATGCAATCAAATAGAAAAATATGAAACAAAATGTTAAAGAGGAAAACAGCTTTACTGTTTAACAGTAAAAATATCAAACATGGAGCAGTACTTGTTTAGTAAATTGATGAGAAAAAACAAAGACAGGACAAGCTAGATAGAAATGTTCTTGTTTAAGAATGACAATTAAGGTAGAGTTTGAAACAACATTCATGTTTAAAGTGTTCAAATGGACCAGTAAGCAACTGGTTATAATACCACTTCTCTCATCACATTATTCACAATTTTCATCACAGACCAGGAAAAGTAACATGCACTCCACCACCAGAAATGGTGGTAGAAAAGGCCTGAGTCTGGTGGATAACAAAACAAGCCTTATGTGCTTATTAATTCAAATTCGGAAAGGTGATGAGACGGTGTGTCATGGGTTGGGATAAGTGTAATTGATAGTTTGGATCAAAATAATAGAAAACGAGAAGTCCACTGATGTGGAAATAGAGAATATGTGACCTAGCTTTTGTCATAATTAAGTTCCAGCTACTGAAATTAAATACCTGATACATCAATAAATGCTGACAATACAAGTCAAATTGTTATGGTAAGCAGAGGCTGGAACGTTAAGAAGTTTTAACAAAGAGAAATTGACGGCGAACTACATTGACAATGTACTGAGAAATAGAGAAACGTTGCTGTTGGACAGTTTTTTTTTAAATATAAAATCCTGGCAACTCGTTGAATAACTCAGTAACTTGTCTATTAGAAGAGTAAGATGCAAAGAAAATATATTTTGATGACGGACAAGAAGAGGGGAAATGACATAGCTTTTGGTGGTGCTGGAGTGAGGATTTGTCCAACAAAATCGTAATGAATAAAGCTTAATGTAACAAGTAGTGACGGCTTGCTACTGAAATGGGACAGCAATCTTGATAGAAAGACCATCAAAAATGACGCGATATTCTTGCTGAATATATTCAAATGAAATATATTGCAAGACTAGAAGAATTCTTGGGTGTAGTGTAAGGTCATGCCAGTGAAAAAGTTTCATTAAATTGTATTTGAGCCAATAGACGCAAAAGGTGAATGTGATTTCATTAAACACATCAAAGGACAGAATAATCTATTCGTAAATGTCGAGTCGAGTACTTTAGAATTTTATGAATAAAGAAGAGAATATCTCTGGGAATATATTTTCTCCACTTTTTTTAGTGTTATCTTAATAAAGTTTCCGTCTACCAAATCCACTCACAAGGCTTTGGTCGACCCGAGGCTGAAGTAGAAGACACTTGCCCGGGGTAACAGTTGTTACTGTGCTCTTCCAAGTCTTGCCGGCTCAGATCGCATAAAAATAAAATGGAGTTGTATAAGTGAAATTTCACATCAGTGCTGATGGTTCAGGCTCCCCAGATGGAATCGCAGTACATACTGAAGTAAAAGTCTTCTGCTCGACCCACTTCTGTCTTAAACAACACGCTACTAGAGCTCTGAAAAATCACTGCAAATGTGTTTCATAATCGCTGATACTTTCTTCTGATTATCTCACATTTCCTAATTTAGCAAAACGTCTTTCAGTTCAGATTCGGAAATACCTCAGTTCTGAATAGTTCCTAATTCACTGCATATCCCAAATGAGATCTAGAATAGAATAATGGTTCTACGTTTCAGGCAGTGATATTCTTCGAGGCTGCGTCCAAAAGAAAAGTCACTCGACTCATGTTCTTCAATTCGTAGATTATAGGGTTTTTTAACAACCTTATAGGCGCAGGAGTGGCTGTGTTCAGGGTTCAGGGTTCAGTCCCACTGCGTGATACCCCGGGCAAGTGTCTTCTACTTTAGCCTCGGGCCGACCAAAGCCTTGTGAGTGGATTTGGTAGACGGAAACTGAAAGCCCGTCATATATGTGTGTGTGTGTGTGTGTGTGTGTGTGTGTGTGTGTGTGTGTGTCCCACCACCATCGCTTGACAACCGATGTTGGTGTGTTTACGTCTCCGTAACTTAGCGGTTCGGCAAAAGAGCTGACAGAATAAATACTAAGCTCACAAAAAATAAGTCCTGGGGTTGATTTGTTCTACTAAAGTCGATGCTGCAGCATGGCCGCAGTCAAATGACTAAAACAAATAAAAGAATAAAATAATCCTGTGGGGATGAATCTATGCTCACGACATTTGCAAGAATTCAGAGACATAGGTAACGTTACTCTCGAATGGTTACTGGCCGACAGTTGCCTTAATTTTGGTAAGAGTGTAGTTGTTAACGTGAGGCTTGGGATTCGGCACAGAAAAAGAAAAGCAAAAAACGACGAATAAGTAAGGTTGTTTGAGTAAAGGAGCATGAGGGCAGTTTTCGTTGTTTGTTCTTGGAGAGATAGAGAAAAAAGACAGCACGACTCTAGTGTAGCAGCTGGAGTATGTTGTTTGATACAATATATACCAGTCAAGTACACGCTGGGAGTTAATTTCATCGATTTTATATTTAAGCTGCCACCTATAATTAGGCATAGTTAAAACTCTCCTATAGTTAAAACTCTCCATAATTAGGAATTATGCCATTAGCATTGGATTTACTAAGGATATATATAATTTCTATTCTTATATTCTTTTACTTGTTTCAGTCATTTGACTGCGGTCATGCTGGACCACCAGCTTAAAGGGTTTTAGTCAAAGGGGGATATAAACACACTAACATCAGTAGTCAAGGGGGAATAACGTTAGGGGGACAAACACAGACACACAAACACACACACACACACACACACACACACACACACACACATATATATATATATATATATATATAAATGTATGTATATTTTTCAATGTGTACCAATAACAAGGAAAAATAAATAAATAGTTACCAGGGTAGCAAAAATTCGCATAGAAAAAGACGTGATTGTGTGATAAGTAGCTTGTTTATCAACCACATGGTTCTGGATTCAGACCCACTGCGTGGAACCTTGGGCAACTGTCTTCTACTATGGCCTCGGGCCGACCAAAACCTTGTGAGTGGATTTGGTAGACGGAAACTGAAAGAAGCCTGTCGTATATATACGTATATGTATGTGTATGTGTCTGTGTTTATCCCCTCAACGTCGCTTGACAACTGATGCTGGTGTGTTTACGTCCCCATAACTTAGCGGTTCAGCAAAAGGGCCCGGTAGATAAGGACTAGGCTTAAAAGGAATAAGTCCTGGGGTCGATTTACTCGAACAAAGGTGGTGCTCCAGCATGGCCACAGTCAAATGACTGAAACAAGTAAAAGAATAAAAGAATAATAAACGCCAAAGATATTACAGATATTAAAGGTAGAAATTCCAGGATTAGGTGAAACGTTTTTGTATAACATGAATAAATTAAGAAATGGGTCAAACGCATGTGTTATTCAAATCGTTTATACTTCCAACATATGTTTCGAAATTGTTTTACTAGAACCAACCTTGTTATTTGGGTAATTATCTTTAAAAGTCCTAGACTCATTTTTATTATGTGTAAAGGGAAATAAAGAACGGTTATCTCTCTTATGCTGCAAATAACATTTTGCGATTTATTGTTATTCGAACTACAATTTATATCGTATTTACCGTTATGATGTGTTTTCAAATCCTGATTAATAGAAGCAGAATTAATGTCAGTATAGTTAATTTACGTAATGTTTTCTTTATAGCCTACTTTACGTACGACAGAATTATAAAATTCGGTTTTTCAAACACCAAAACCCTTTCGCTAACCATCTCTTCCCATAACCAAAAATTATTAAATGCAAATCCACTTAATGAAAATAATAACAGTGATATTATTAACGCTAACCATTCTTTGAACAGTAATAACAAAAATATCAATATTTTTGATATAAATTCGAATCAGTAATTCAAAATCTAGAAAATTACTTCCGGTTCTGATGTTTCTTTGTTATATAGGTAGCTTTTCGTTTCAGTTGTCGAAAAGAATACCTAACCATTATTCTACATTTATACATCTCATCTATAAACGCAACAATTCTTGGATTAGTAAATTAATTTGGTTTCTATGTGAAGAAATGATTTGTGAAAGGTTTTGGTGTTTGAAAAACCTATCCTAATTCTGTGTGAATTGATAATGGAATGGTATCTGGAATTTATTGGAAAACTTTTGTCTGTAGCTTCATGAAACTGATAAGGGAGGTTGGATTTGATCTGCTTATCAAATGGAATGATCAACCAAATTGTTTTACTAGAACCAACCTTGTTATTTGGGTAATTATCTTTAAAGGTCCTAGACTTATTTATATTACGTGTGAAGGGAAATAAAGAACATGGTTGTGTGGTAAGTAGCTTGTTCACCAACCACACGGCTCTGGGTTCGGACCCACTGCGTGGCACTTTGGGGAACTGTCTTTTGGTGTTTGAAAGACTTTACGCAGCAAGAATACATTTTTCGATGTATTGTTATTATTCGGGTCTAAAATTTATATTGTTATTACCGTATGATGTGTTTTCATGTCCTGATTAATAGATGCAGAATTAATGTCAATAGGGTTAATTTACGTAATTCTTCTTTCTTAAACCTGCTTTACGTAAGGAAGAGTTATAAAATTCGACTTTATCGTTTTAAAGATATCAACATTAGCAGATAATCTAGAAAGTCTAAGTGAAATATTTCTAAGTTTCTTGTATTAGTCTTTGGATGATTACTGAAAATAGCTAATATATTTTTAATTAGTTGAGGGTTTATAGTATGGGAAATATTATATAAGTTATGGGTAATATCTAAAAAGTTGGCTTTCGTTATATCATCATCGAAAATAATGTTTAAGTCCATGTTTCCGAAAAATTTAACCAACCTATTTTTAATCCTTTGCAATTTTTAGTCAGAAACATTTTGAAGGTAGAGGAGACAATCATCACAATATAAACCTCCATTGATGTTTGGGAATTGGTCAGCCATTTCATAAATTATATATATATATATATACCGACCAAATCAGCCAATTGTACTGAATCAGAACTCCCCATCGTAACATCAAAACTATCAGGCGTATCTTTACGGACCCATAACTTATTTTTAAATTTAATGATTGATTTTTTAGTAGCTAACACCACATTGATTTCATCCCGGGTGAGACTGGCTGTGTTGTGTGGAAAGCAGCGTGATTTGTTAAGTACAATTGGATTAATAAAAGAGTAGTAACTAGAAATGTCGAACTGTACTTTTATTATTAATAGAATTAAACCAGTCGACCACTTGGAACGAATTAGATCATAAATTAAGTTTTAATTTTTTAA